>NC_051201.1:15730000-15800000 GCF_015220075.1 Falco rusticolus | reverse complement strand
ATCTGAATTTTACAACGCAATTCGTGACGAGATGTTTGAGTCTTACTGTGGGAGGAGTGTAATAGAAGTCCTGGGGGAGAAGAAGGGGGACGAGGACAGATTGGTCTTAGCAAGAACTGATCAAATATGCTTTATTCTTCATCTGTGGTGGTGCGTTAGGAGGACAGCAGGTCTGTGTTTATATGGTAGGGATCTGGATGAGTGGAAGGAAGAGGCCACAGCCTTCAAGTCCTCGCTAAGCTCTGCCCAGGGTGCCTGATCTGAAACCTTTTCCCTCAGGTCTGGTGTGCGAGCAGAGCGTGTGCATGAATGGAGTGCTGGTGCTGAAATACATCGCTAGAATACAGGTGACAGAGAGGTTTTATACGTGGAAATGCGGTGTTACCAGTCGGACAGCTCCTTAACCATGGCCATCGCGATGGCTCCGTTGTTCTTGTCATTCTCCATGGAAGCTCAGGGTTTTCTAAAGAAAAGACCAAACCTTTTCTAGCAGCACCAGAGTGGGTGACAGAAAGATTGTAGTTTAAAGCCACATGATTAAAAATAAAGTTTCTTTAAAGCCCTGAATTCTGTTTATAAAAATAGATGGTGAACATACGGTGCAACATAAAAATCCATGTGGTCCTGGAAAAAAGCAGAAAGCACTTTAGCCTAAACCAGATGTGCGAAAGAGAGCTCCTAAACGTATTTTGTATTTTTTATTTCTGTGTATGTGTGTGTGTTTGTGTATGTGGGAGATATTTTTGGTTCCTGCTAGGCTTCTTTGCAGCAAAGCCCCTTTCTAGAATTTACTTTCCTTTATTAGAGTTGCAGCTCGGCTTTGTGTGGGCCTCTGGGGGTTTTGGCCAGCCGTTGGCAATTTCTCTCAGACACCCAATTACCCCTGACGTCAATGCCGTCTCTCCCATCTCCCTTGGGTGCCCACATTTTTTCCTTTGTAACACTAATAGCTGACTAGCTAAGTGCCTGTTATTTCCTTGGCAGAAGATTTGATTGTGTTTTGGGCCGGATACTAAATCCAAAAACTATGTAAAAATGTCAATAGGTGAGTGCACATTGATTTCGGTTAGTCACAGTGATATTTGAGCCCCTTTGGGGGCTCTGTCTGGGGAAGTATTTTACAAGAAAGATAATATAACAGAAAATTACTGGAGCTGCACAGGTCTCTGGTGGATTTCTTAGGGGCCTGCTAAGTTTCTGTAGAATCAACAAATGCTTTATTAATCTAAATTTGCGGTTTTGTTCCTGCCTCTCTTCAGATGGTTCGGGCTTGCCAGAGGAGGCTTGGCGGGAGTGGGGCGGCCGGCGGCAGAGCCCAGCCAGGCCGGGGGCGGCCACGGGCCCCCTCCTCACCCGGCCGAGGCCTGTGGCGGCAGATAACGCGGGGGACGGAGGGGGTCCCTGACAGCTGTGCGGGGCTGGCACTGACTGGGAGCGCCTGATAAGGGCCCCGCGCGGGAGCCAGCCGCCAGCGCTGCACCACCAGCGCGCTGCGGGGCCACGGCGACTGGCAAAGAAAGTTAAACACAACTGGTCCGGGGGTGGGAGGGAGGGCTGCGCTGGAAGATAATGGTAATTGATTGAATCAAAGTCGCAGAGCAGCCTTGTTTTTCCTCGCAATTAATTTTTTTTCTAATTTTCAGACTGAAGTATCCGAAGAGCTCAGGTTGCACCGAGCACATGCTGCACTAAAAGATAATAAGCACATGCCCTCTTCAGCTTTTTGGGGGAAATTCAGGCCAAGAAAAGGCACAATTAAATAAAATGCACCCCCCTTAAAGTTACAAGCGCACGGCTCCAAGCTCAGTGGAGCATGCTTTTAAGGACAAGGAAAATCAATGGCTTTGTCAGGTCGCTGGGCTGTGTGTGCTGGCTACCGAGGACGAGAAGTCAATTTGCCCACAAAGCCTACAGATAGTGACACCAGAGAAGGGGGATCATCTGGGCACTGCGGTGCGCAGCATGCGTGCGTTGGGCGTTTCTGCAGCTCTTCTTCCTCTCCTGCTCCCCACCACAACCTCGTACCCCATAGCACAAGATGTATGTAGAGGAAAATAGAGATTCTTGCCATTGGTATTTTATATCAGTTACTTTCCAGTTTCATTTTAGCCAGTTTGGATCTTTTTCACTAGCAACCAGTCAGCCAGATTTTTTTTTTTTCCCACTTCTTAAGGGGAATCCCCCAATATAGCATTCAGGAGCAGTAGTAGTTTGTGTGCTTTAAGTAAATAAAACCTTTTATACTTTTCAGTCTTTGGCAATTGCATCCTCAAGCAGTAAAATCTTATGTCAGCACAGCGTGTAGAGTGCAGGATACCTAATAACTAGTAAACCATTTTAAAAAGTCTTCTGCTTGATCAGACATGGTGCTTAACGTATAGTGCTGTATCTTGCCTAGTAGGCAATTAGTATTGAGGGGGGAAAAGCCTCCCCTGTAGACCATGACACCATAGACCTAAACTGGCATTTTTTCACGTTAGATTTTTCTTTCTCTAGTGGAGGGTATTTCTTTGCCTATTTTAAAAATAATTCTCTAAGAATTAACAGACTGTATTGAGGGTGTTGTATATCTTAAACGAACATTGCAAGCACTAGCAGTGTATTCTTCTTCCCATACAGACATCGTGTAGAGTGGGCAGGCAAAAGCAGTATTGTAGTGCCAGAGGACTAGAAATCAAATTTTGGGTAGGAGAGAAAACCCCTAACCTGGGAAATAAATATTAACCAGGGATTTCTGCAACCCACTTTTGGTGTGATTTCGTTGGTTCCCATCGTGGAACAAGTGCATGTGTGGATGTACTGGTGAAATAAATGGGCCTTATTGAGGTAAGACACTGTGGTTTATTTTATCATGAAGAGGCTGGGGTTTTCACTGGAGCTCTGTCATGTTTTCCCCAAAGCGGCAACAGAAGATTTCTTTGTACGTGGGCTGAAGTTTCATGGGATTTTTCTCAACTACTGAAACGGTGGAGCATTTGCTGGATGTTTGGGCTGGAGAAGGGTATCCTGAAGCCCTGAGCGTAGTTTCTGTGAATCACAGCTGATATCCTATCAAACACACTAAAGGGTCTCCTCTGCCGAAAGAGCTGGTAATCTGCCTTGTCATGACCATTGATTATGAAATGGGCAAGCCAGCTGTGAAGAAAGATTACTTTCTTGAAGGCATCATGTAAAAACTTTGGCCTAATGCCAACACAGCCATTGCTGATAACCTTAGGCGGGGATGTGGTTCAGATTAGAGGGTCCTTGTGTGGAAAAAAGATTTTTTTGCTTTCTCCTGGTAGGCTTGAGAGCCTACAGGGTTACTGCAGCCAACCTCCCCTCTTTGACATTCCAGCTTCCAGTATAGTTAAACTCACAAATGTAATGAGGTCTGGTCTCTTTAGCCACTGCCATATGACTGACAGAGCGGCGCTGCCCTTCTCTGCCTTAAAGACAGCTGAGGAGGGGCTTCTGGGCAGCCGATGGCTGACTGGAGCAGTGCTCAGGACCACCCGTTCCGTTCCGTCCTCCTCTGGCCAGTGCCCTCAGCCTGTTGGCCTCAGAAGTGCTGACAGCAATGCGGGAAACAAGTGCCGAAGCGAAAAGCACTGTGAGGTCCTTTGGACAGAGAAAAGTGAGTAAAATTAATGGAGATAACATGCACCCACATGGGTGGGCCACACACCGCTGGCCCAGCTTCATGCTCCTCCGTGCTAAGGCATGTTACTGACAGCAGGGCTGCTGCCAGGCTGAGCTGTGGCGGCTGGTGTTGAGCACCCTCCCAGCCACCAGCCCTGCCTGGGAGGAGCGTAGGGAAAGGACAAAATCTGCTTCTGCTGGAAACAGATTTTACAAATGGCTCCTGTGCTAAGGGGCGATGCTGAGCTTTGGGGTGTGGGTCAGTCTGTAGGGCACTGAGAGCTGGCAGTCGCAGGCAGCTGGCAGAGCAGGCCTCTGATGAACAAACTCCTGAAGGGGGCATGTTTTAACTTAAAACCGAAACAAAAAGGCCCCACTGGCGGCGTGGCCCCAGGTGAAGGCTGGCAGTGACCCGCAGCTGTTCCTGTGCCACCTCACCCCAGCGTGGGCGCTGGGGGTGTGAGGTGCCGGCTCCCGCCTCGGCCCGCAGGCAGCCACAGCAGCCACGGCAGCAGGGCGGCCGCACCACGCTCCACACGCTGAGGTGGGACCCGCTCTCCTGGCCCACAGGTGTTTCTGTGGGGTGGAGGGGGCCTGGGGGCCGTAGCGGGCAGTGAGGGGACAGGGGTGGCGGGGGCACAGGCCCGGGGCCCTGAGGGAAGAGGCCGGGGGGAGCGCGAGGCGTGGGCGGCGTGTGCGGTGGCTGTGGCGGGAAGCAGGCAGGCAGGCCAGCGCTGTGTGCAGGGCGCAACAGGGCCGGCACCCGTGAGGAAAGAGGAAGGTTGCAGGCACTGGGGCGGCTGGCAGGTGCTGGGGTGAGCGCTGGTGTGAGGCAGCGGCAGGGGCTGCTCCTGCGTCCCTGTCTTTACGTGCCCTGAGTCTGCACTGCACCGGGGGCCTGTGCTCAGGGTGGCTGTAGGCAGCCTGCCCGCCGCTGGGCTGTTGTGCCTGGGCCGCGGCTGCCGGAGGCGGAAGGTTTCCCTCTGCTCAGGAAGCAGCAGGCAGCACCTGCTCTCTACTTGCATCTTCCTCCTTCCTGCAAACGGGGCAATTTTCATCAGCTGGGTTAGTGATAGACGGAGAGTTACACAGACCAGCATAAAAGTATGTACCCTGGGTGCTTGTGTGGCTCTCCTGAGGGGTCACTCCTTCCCAGTGCCCTGGGGGAGTGGAGGCCCAGCCTCACGTGTTTGACTTGCGGGGAGGTTATCCCGCCCTGCCGCCCCGGCTGTCCCGTGGAGCTGTGGCGGGCACCTTTCCTGAAGGCCTGTAAAGCAGGAGCAAGCTGTTGCCTACAGGCCACCACTGAAAAACATTTAAGTAGGGACATCAGTGTGGTGTCTTTCTCTTTGAACTTCAAGTGGAGCATCAGCTGATGAACAACGCCTTAAGGTTTGTTTAAAAAGTGACTTTTATCTGGATTTCCATTTCTTTGCCTTTCCCAGAGCAAGCGCAAAAGTCATGCTGTTGGGTAGGATAGTGGATAAAGGAGAATTTTTACCTCAAAACAGATGGCTATATGTTAAGATACATTAAAGAAGAGACTAATTCACTGGGAAACAGACCTGTATACTTGTTCTGCCACATCTTGGCTTTTAAATGGATAGCAGGAGATAAACATACTGGGGGAGAAGCTGGGTGAGTTCTTGTAGCAGTTGAAGGTGGGAGAGTAGTAACAGGGTTGGGAGGTGGCAATGGATGGAGTGGAAACATCAGCACGGGAGGGAGCAGAAAAGGGAAGAATGGAGAGGGAAGCACCACCAAAATGATTTCTGTCTCTCTGGTAAGAACTTGGGATGTTTATGAGTGAAGCAGCTCCTGCTTTTCCCTGCTTTGTTACAGACCTGTGTGGCCTTGCAGCCCAGGTCTCCTTCCATTCCTGGGTGTGGGCTTTGTCTATTACCAGACAAAAGTGTCGCTAAGGTATAGCATGGTCTTCAGGTAAATACTTTCAAATTAGGGTTGTTCTTGCCATATAATTTGTAGAGTTTCACTCAAGTCACAGCCAGAACCTTACATCTGCCCTGGAGAATAAGGAGGAAATTCACCAGGTTATTTTAAGTTGGTGCTGTGGAAGCATGCAGTAATATATCCAAGTTAAACTCAAAGGGAAATGGTCAGATTGGTTGCAGGTTTATAGTTGCATTAGGTTTATAGTTGCATTAGGAACCTCACATGAGCCTTTAAAAATGTTTTAGAATTGAAAAACTTAAAGGATTTGAGCAAAGATTGTTACACAAAAGTCATCAGTATGAGAGGGCAAGTTGAGTAAGGCATCAGTTAATTTATGTTTGAGATAGCCAAGTGTACATTAATACTGTATTCTAGCAGTGTGTATGACAATTAAGAAACATCAGAATTACGCTTTGTCTTTTAGTTATATGCAGGTGTGCAGCAGAGTTGTGAAGTTGTTCTTTTGACTGTTAGGGCCAGGTTGAAGGAGCTGAGCAATAGTGCCTTTCTGAAGGGTGTAATCTTTAATTTGAATTTCCTAATCTTGGAATATGTATTAAATTCACCTAGGTCCTCTTGTAATTTTGACAAAGTTTCTTTTTACCTGGACCTTTGTTATGTTGGGAACAGTCTCTCAATTGATTGCCAAGCATTCACCCTCTCTTTTATATTGCTTTTATAGCTCCACATTGTCCTTGATCTTGCATTCACTGAGCTGGTATACAAAGCAGTTGGCAAGGAGAGTGAATGACTTCAGGGAGGAATAGACTTACATGCTCTGACCATGGAGATGACAGAAAAGTAGAGGAGAAGATGGAAAGAGGGTGAGCATGGTCTTGACATCAGGGAGGCTGATGGACTGTATGCCAGAGAAAGGTTAGAATAACAGACTACAGATAGGGAAGCGGATGTGAGACAGGATGGCAACTGGCAAGAAGAAAGTGAGGAATGTCAAAACAGCGTGGGGAGGAAGAAGAAGAAAAGACTGATGAAAGGTAGAGTGGGTCCAGAAACACCAACTAAGAAATGAAACAGAGAGGGTAAGATTGTTGACTCAGAGGAAGAAATTAGAAGCATGAGATGAAATGAATAATTTCAGCAGAGGGTAATATCTTCCACACTTAAAAATCAGAAACTTAGTAGAAAGAAGAAATACATCTACTTTATTTTGCTATTCTATGCTTTTGGCCAGGCAGCTCTGTCAACCACTGAGTGCTGCTCTGCTTTGTTTTCCAACATCAACCTCTGCCTCATTACATCCCTGAGATGCTGTCATAGAAATGAACTTGGGAACCAAATGTCCTGGCAAGGTACTGTCTTCTCTGCCCAGTGATAGATGGGCTTCCAGGAGCTAGTCTGTTAGAGTTGTTTTTCTTGTAATGTATCCTCAAAAAAAAAAAAAGGGGGGGGGGGGGGGAGAAAGAAGTGATTACATTTTCTCCAGTGTGCCCTGTGACTTTCTTGTGGTAGCATCAAAATAACTTTGAGGAACAGTTGATATAAAGGTGACCTCTATACATCCCTTCCAGACTAAATTATTCTGTGATTGATCCTTCTCACAAAAAAGAAATCTGTAGTGGAGTGTGAAGTTTGAGTTTTGTTTCTGGTGCAGTTTGAAAGGGCTTAATGTGCAGTGTTCTGTTCTAGCGAAGTTAAATAAGAATTATCCAGGTGATTGACTTCCACAGTCAAATCAGAATTCCATAAACCCAGCAGCAAATGTTGCTTGAGTTCCTTGGGTAAATAACTCAATTAACTCTGCAAGACACCCTTCTCTTGAGTTAGAGTCAAAGACCACTTTAGGACTTCCCTTCCTTTGCAGCAATACCCATGGGTTTCCAGAAAGTGAGACAGGAAAAGGCACACGTGCTCCTAGTGACGGCAGCTTGAGCTCATTAGTTTTGATTTTTAGATACGCTGGCATTGTCTCAACAGCCTGCTTTCACATTTATGGCCTTCCAGACTACTTATCTAGGGGAGAAGCATAATTTCCATTCGTGCTTAGCCGCCTTCAGTTATGTATGATGTTGAGCTCAGAGCCCAGACAAAGCACACCACTACTTGGGCAGCCGCAGCATCTACTGCCAAAGATGCAAAGGAAAGACACAAAGTGGAGGTAGCGCGCTCATGCAGATCTTTACTTCTGGTAGTCCTGTTTGGTGATCCCACTATCTTCCTGAGATCTTCTGAACAAATGCATCAAGAATAGCTGAACTATTAGAAAATTACTCCCTCCCGTGAATGAGCATGTAGGTATTTTTCTGATGAGATTAAAAAAAAAGTCTTATTCTGCACCATCCTTATTAGTTTGCACTCCTATTAATTCCTTCTTGTTAGTTCATCTTGGAGAGTTTTGGAAGATTACTCAGCATCTATCGGTGCATTTCGTGGGACGGTCTATGGAAAGGAGTGAACATTTGCTGAAGAGCCTTTACTGCATTTCCCTCACTACAATTCCCTACTCGGTACTGAGGTTTCAAGAGGCTCTGAGTGAGTTGGTTGAGCCTCCTTTTGAACCCATCATGGATTTTTCTTTGTATTTTATTTCCTTTAAAGTTTATTTCCTTCCTTATGGCAGCTGCCTTTTGCCAAATGAGTGAGGCACTCCAGTTCTTCCTGTCTTTTGCCCCATTTACCACCTTCCAAAAAGATTGCGGTGGCTGTATGACTGCATCTCAGATTTTCCCCGGAGTGATCTCTGATTTCTTTTCAATCAGTTCATTTAATTGACCGTGTTTATTTCCCTAGCCCTTGTGGCTCCCTGAGTGCAGCTATTCGTCAGAAGCTGGATGTTAAGCATCCTTTTCATGTTTTACCTGGAGACTTCCTTAAACCATCTCATCTGTTCTTAGCATTTGGGGCTAAGCCCAAAAGGGAAGCTCTCTCAATCAAAAGGCTATCTAAATGGATAATGTGATACTTTGAGACCTGTAACAAGGAGGCAAATGTCCCAGTCCCACCGCTCCTGTGCTTATCCCACCAGAGCTACGGTACCTTTGAAGGCTTGCTTGGGCAAGGTTCCCAGCGTGGATGTTTGCAAGACAGCTAACTGGAACTTGGTACACGTACCTAGCATACTGCTTAGATGTAGAGCCTAGGCATGATGCCCGCTTCGGAAAGCAGCTTTGTAGTCTATATTTGCTTAATTTAGTCTTCAGCTGTCCTCCTGAGAATGGCTGTTCGCTGCATGTTAGTGTCCAAGAGCAGGAAACGATGGAGGCAACTTTCATCAGAAAGAAGATGAAGTAACTTGGCACTCACTAGAGTTTGGAGGCTAAATTGCCTCTTAAAAGATCATCCTTACTGCTTGTCTAAGGAGTTTCCAAGCTGTAAATAGGATGGGAAGAAGGATGCCTTTGTATCCTGTGTTCCCCGTTTCTAGATGTTGTCTTGGTGACATTAGCTGCTTTCTTCAAAGTCTATAAAATTCTGTTTGAATGCTTTTCATGCTCTACTTTGGCATACAGCATAAATCCAAGCAAACTGACCTGAGACAGGAATACATTTTCCTCTTCAATGACTTCTGTCTCTGTCCACTGCTACATCTATATTAGCAAATACAATTTCTTGGGAACAACCTGGAGCTATTCTTTTCCAAAATCTTTGTAAAAGTGACAAAGCATTATTATTTCCTAGAAAGTCTGGTCAGCTTCTCGCACAAAATTTCTGAATCATTGTCCTGTTATTTCCTTATGCCACTTATTTTTACACCGTCTTTTAAAGGTAAACATAAATCAAGAGTAATTAGGGACAAACGCACTGCATTTGAAACATAAATAGAAGGAATTAAATGCTACAATGTGTCACTCCAGTCAGTGGTCAAATATCCGAATTTTAATCTTGACGGTTGAGTTTAAAAAGTGATCCTTTTAAATAACTTAACATTCCCTTAATGATTCATGAAAGGTAAACTTGAACGTTTGACTTCATTGCAATAATACAGCTAGTTTAATTTTTATTATTTTTAAACCCGCAGCCAGCATGCTGGAGTAAGTTATTTGCAGTGTATTTTTAAAGTCCATATTGAAATATTAGCCATAACTGTCTGCTGTGTATAAAAGGGGGGTGGGTGGGTTATGTTTGAAGTTTAATCATGCTTCTACTTACGCTCAGTCCCAAAGCAATCCTTTTTTCTGCTGCTGAGCTCAAACAGCTAGTAGCCAGGTTTGATCTGCTGCCCCATGGAGCAGTGCCCTATGTGAATTTGAAGTTTTCTCAACCCGGGAGGCCTGCAAATAAAGACTAGCCTCAGGTAGCCAGATCTCTCCTTCCCAAAGCAGCTCCCGGGGCGCTGCCTGGAGCAGTCCTCCTGAAATTGTTTCAGGCAATTGCTAGGGTCTATCTCCACTACTGCCCCTCTTACCCCTCCTTCCCTCTCCTCCTCCTGGCATAAGGGAGGAGTTTTGGAGTCCAGGAGTCCTATTTGACTTTAATAAAATGCAAAAAAAATAAAAAGCAGAGCAGTTTGTAGGGAACTGGCACAGACTGTGGAAACAGGAGCCACAGCAAGAAAAAACCCAGTGGCCTTCAAAACTTTTTTCTCTCCTTTTTCACCACATGACTTGGAGGATGTGGACAGTAATTAAAGGACCCCCTAGCTCCTCATTTTCTGTGCCTGGTCCTTTGATCTGGTTCGTGTCGGGTAGCTATTTTCATTGTTCCTGTCTTTTCTTTTATTCTCACCCAGCCCCTTTGATGTGAGCGATGATGATCTTTAATTCCAAAATAGGAGATGGGCAGGATAGCGGTACCGGCCTTACATAATGCATCTTTCACATCTTATTTTTAAACGAGCATAATAGGTGTAAGTCGGAGCCTGGGGAGCATTAACCCTTTCCACACAGGGGAAGCGCCGAGGAGGTTAAGGGCCTATCGCTTTTGGTAACGTCAGTCAGGCTAATCTTCCGTGGATGCCTACAGATGCATTTGTGAAGAAGATGATTATTATTATTATTTTCCTGCAAATATGATGGATCTCTAAATATAATCTGGAGGGAGTTTGTCCTAATTGTTCCCATGTGGGAAAAATGTGCTGAGAAAGAACAGTAAAGCTAATGCAGTTATTCTGACTGGCTTCACTTGGCAGCACAGTGGGAGCGAAGCATACTGTTTATTAGTGTATGTTAATAAACTATAAGGGACGAGCTGCGGGTGGCGGTTTATAAACTGTTAGCTCAGGTAGGATAGATGACAAGATGGAGGTTATTGGTAACATTTGCGGGAGAGAAGGGCTGGGGCTCCGTACCGTCTTGAAACCACAGCAGCCCGGGAGGCCTCTGGGCGCTCGGGGCGAGCGCGTCGGCCGCCCCCTGCCACGGCGGGTGGGCACACCGGCCGCGGGTCACCGGGGCTGCCGCACCGCCGGGGGCCACCCCTGGGCCCCGTGCCGTGCCGTGCCATGTCACGCAGCCCGGGCTGCCCCCCCGGCCCCCGGGAGGCAGGTGGCGCCGGCAGCGGCCCGGCCCCGCAGCGGGCGGCAGCCCCGGGGGAGGCCGGGGGGTGCCCGGGGGAAGCGCCGCATTAGCGCGGTCCCCATCTGCCTTGGCGGCGCCTCCTCCCGCCGGGCCCCGGCCACAACGGCTCCGCTTCTGCTGCCTGCGCCCGGCCGGGGACGTTTTCCAGGTTCACTCCTCACAGCGCCATTCGCTCAGGAAACAGGCCTGTGGTTGTAAACAGGTAGTCCGGAATTTTCCAACTTCCAGCGCTTGCAGTGCCCAGTTTAACCCGAAGTGCCATGGTGGGAACGGAGAGGGCGGGGGCTCAGCTCTCCCCGGTGCCTTTTAGTCTAGCAGGTTTGGTGGCTGTCAAGACATTCAGAAAATTAGAGGTTTGCTGCTCAGCCACTTAAACATTAGTGTTTGAACACTTTGTCACTATTTTCCATGTTCATAAGCAGATCTAAATTGTGCACAAACTTAAAAAAAACCACAACAAAACATTGCCCCTGTTTTCCTGGGAGAAAACTTAAGGCGAAATACAACAAATTGTCAATCAAAAGCAACAAAGAAGCAGTGAGGACAGCAAAAGTTAAGTGTGGTATTGGACAGAGCATAACATGCAGCTTGATGTGCCTGATTTGTTTTAGTTTAACGCTTGCCTTTTTATTTTAATTCACAAAATGTATATGCATACACACCTCTACATCTGAAACAATTTTAGATGTGGATTTACACCCCCATGACACCAGCTCTTTTAGGGGACATAAAACGTGTGTTGTGTTTGTGTTATTCTTCAAATAACAGCTGTTTATTAGATAACTTTCAGGGAGATTCTTATTATATGTTATGATCCTGCATCAGCAAAGTACTTCAGCAGATGCCTAACTTCAGCACGTGATTGGACACGTAGGCTTTTCAGCCTGCGCTTGCTTAAACCTGGGCACATGCTTAAATACTTTGCTGAACAGGGGCCAAGACCAGATGTAGTGAATACCTATAATTAACTTTGCTAAATGGCTTACAATATGCCACTTGTTTCCATGTGCTTTTAAATTTCCCACTTGATTATTATTTGTGCTGAGCTTCTGTGTGTTTGTCCTTGTCTACAAATCTCTCTCTTTTTTTCTTTTTAATTCAGTTGCTTCCCTCAGAATATTTCAGAGCTAGGAGTGAAGGAGGAAAAATTCTCTTCCAGTTCTTCCAGTACAGTTTGTCTTTAATACCAGTGGTTTTGTAGCTGTGGCACTCCAAGGAAATAAAAGAAGGAAAGGCTGCAGAGAGAAATAATTTACTGGAGTGGCTTCTAGAGTTGGAAAAAGTAGGCACGCTTCTGAGACCTGGCAAAGGGATGTGGAACCTGTAATCTTGTCCACTTTTTCCAGCTATATCAGCTAATCTAACAACAAAAGCTTACAGGGCAATGTAATTTCTTTTTTTAGACAGAGCAAAACAAACATTGAGATCGGAAAGGGGAAAGTTGGCACCAATGCATTCCTTGATGAGTACTAGAGCCTCTTCTTGAGTCGGAAAGGAAAGAAAAAAATTCTGCTTTCTAAAGCAGCCCTGTTTTAAGGGCCCGCGCACACCCAGATAGCCTCTAGTTAGGTTTCAGCAGTCTAATGAAGCCTGCCTTTTTTGTGATTTCACTGCACATACTCCCTGCCTGCCTTGATTGGCAGCTGGGTAGCAGACCTCTGCAGCTGTGACAATTTGCCTGAGGGAGACTGTAAGTGTCTCATTGAAACTTGCATTGTAAAATCCTCCAAAATGCCTCCCATAATATTAGGCACAGGAGAAAAACACAGGTGTGAAAAACTTTCACAGATCCCATGAGTTCAATGTCTCTTGGCAGCTTTGGTGGATTCGGTGTTATAATATAAATTTTAAACTTGCATTTATGAAAAAGAAGTTGTTCATCTTCTGTCACAAGGAGAAGTGGTGAAAACTGGTGGCACTTGCACCACGCTTGCCTTTGCCAGGATGATGAGCACTGGTTATCCACTGGTGAAGGCTGCCTACCTGCTGTAACTCGGCAGCAGGTCCCAGCATGGAGAGGACACAGGTGTCCCCACTGCTGAGGCATTTTGCTGGCACAGCAGTGTTTTAGGAGCTTGTATTTTCCAAGTGAAGGCACAGTCTCATACTGTCCAAAAATGAGCACTCAGTGATTGATTCTGCTTCTGCTGAAGGAGGGATTTGAAAACCTAAGTGGTGTCTTAGTGAAATCAACCTTCCTATATGTATGTAAGATTTTATCATTTTCTCTTTCACTGGTTAAGTAGATTAATGTACTACTCATTAGCACTAGCACATATGTGAGATAAAGCATCGCCAGCATTACTGGGAGATTAATCTCAGCCTCTGAATGCGTGATCCTTTTGCTGGTGTGTTTGTTTCTAACTGTGTGTCTGTGTTGTTACAGCAGCTTTGCTTCTTGCTTTTGCTGTAAATGAATCCCAGTAAGACTGCAGCCTTAAGATCTGGCACTTCAACAGCCTCTGTAGGGTCAACACAATATTCAGGAACTAAAGTTCTGAAGAAGTATAAGCAGCTAAATTTAGACTTAAGAAATGTGCCTCATTCGAGTGAGCTTTGGGTATGTTGATACATGGAAGTTTCCTTGCAAGCCAGCCAGGCTTTATTTGTTGCTTAAAGGGAGATTTTGGTTAAGTTGGAACATTTGATTTGCTTGCTTGAATTGTTTTTGATTAGTGACTGAGTGCAAGGTTAAGCTTTCATAACATATCCGTTGTAATAAAATCATGTTGGTGAGTGATACATGTGGCTAAAAAGATTTAGATACACTAGTCTGTTAAACAAATATAATTTGGAAAATGCTCTGGAAATAAACACATAAAATAAGAACCAAAGGAAGGATTTTTTTTAACTCTTTCTGGGGCTGAGATTTTTGTGATGAGACTGGCTTGTTCTGGTAAGCTGTGTTACAAGGCAGCATGGCTGAAGCATTGATAAAAAAGAGAAACTGTTTTGAATTTAGTAACGAAAAGTGTTAATGCATCACTGAGTTTCTCTTGTGGTGAACTAGTGACAGACCCAGTGACTAGTTAAAGCTGAAAATAACAAGCGTTACTCAGACTTGTCAAATCTCAAATTAAAATGATATTCAAAAGTTTTGTGAGAGACTCTTGATACTCTTTACCTTCTCTGTTGAACTACAAACTTTGGTCAGTTCAAGACAGATCAATGATGTTGCTGTAATATGTAGATTCTGTGAGTTGATAGTTGCAGTAGGGCTGAGGTTGTTTTAGTTTCAGATTTTTATCAGTTTTCCGCTCTCAGTGCTTTCCGCAGACTGTCCTAAGAGCCATGAAACTTGCACTGATGTATAGTGATTTAATGTACTGTAAACTACTCAAGGGGGCTCAGTTTCATGGATTTGTAAAGCTTTTGTACAAATCTTTTTAGTGGTGTCAATTGAGAAGTTGAACTCAAAAGTTCAGTTGAACATTAGTGGTATCAGTTGAAATCTCAGCTTGAGATAATCGCTTGTCAAGGCTGTTTCATTCCACAGTAGCATTTTAAACAAGCTTTGCAAAGCAGTTCAGTATTATGTTTCTTTACTTCATGGATGGGGAAACTGAGGCACAAAGCTACTGAGTTCCTTACCTCTGTAATGCTCTCCCGAGAACATTTTCAGAACATGGAGCTGCCATACAGTGCTGCTGGTATCTTCTTGACAGCGATGCGCTGGCCCTTGTCTGGTGGGGGAGTCTAGTTTGTCAAAGGGAGGGGGTTGGGGGTTTTGTATCTTCAGTGAAGAAGGGAATGGATTTAAATGGCAAAGCTTGGGAAAACCATTGTCTCCTTTTTTATGGCAGCAAACGTGTTGTCATGTTCCTCTGCTTACCAAAGAAATAAATGAAACGGTAAAGGAAATGGTAGTTTTGAAAAACAAAACAAAGCAAAACTGTAGTCTAGAGCATCTGTTTTCTACCGTAGTTTTTTCCCCGATCTCTTTTTGTAATTTACATCCAAAACATTAAGTGACAGACTTTGGCAGAATCAGATCTGTACAGTAGAACTTAATGGTCATGTAGCAGGGAATAAAGCCCCTCAAGCCTGCTTAGTTCTCACCCATGCACGTGAGCAGGGGTTGGGGGAAGGAGTATTGTGTTTTTCTTGGAAAAGGACCTTTTCGGTTTCTCCTAAGCTGGCACCTGGAGGTCCAGCTGTGCTAGCTTGAGGCTGTATGTAGTCTCATGCATGGGAAAGATGATGGACAGATCGCTGTACAAGTTGAAACGTTTCACGTCTCTACAGGCAATATGTATAGCTATATTTGTGAATAGCAGCAAAACTGGAGGTGGAATTACTCTTCAGACAATGATTTGCCAATAGTGCTACAGTCTGGATGGGTTTCTGTTGCGATTTGTGGAGAGGGCCAGCAGCGCGTGGATTTTCCAGCTTTGCTTGCTAGCGCAACAGCAGCTATGGAGCCGTTGCGCCTGCCATCATTGCTTCCTGTCTCCATGAGCTGACTGTAAATTATTTTCCCTGGGCTGAGCTCTGCACATGGCCTGGAAATGTGTCACTCTGGTTATGTTTGGCTTGGTTGTCTGCTAATTTATACCAGTTCTGCTTTAGTGTATTTCCATTGGCTTAATTCAATGGCAGTATTCCTAATTTACTTGGGTATAAGTAAGAGTATCAGGTTCGTTACTTCTAACAGTTTCATTCTCTTGATTTATTTTTGTTCTTCAGTCACACAAATGCCGAGGTTAATTTGCTCTTAAACACTTGATTTCCAAGGATATTAAAGAAGAAAATAGAGGATGGTTTTATTCTGCAAAGTGGTCTAGGCTGGAGTGTGGTGGGGTTTGTTTGTTTTGGTGACAGGACTTTGAAACCATTGCGTTACATTTGAGAACGGAGATATTTAATTTTGCCCTCACTGGTACTCTTGGATCTTCTGGATTCCTCAGCTGTGGATTGAGAGCTGATATGGGGTGGCACATACTTGGCCCAAAACGTTTGCAGTGACTTTAATAATAAGTTATTTTAATGGAGAACTTCTCATAGCAGAGGAGGACTCGGAGATATATACTGTGCTTTAACAAAGATGCTCTGTCTCCACAGTGTACATTAGTCAGTGAGTTAAACAAGCATCAACATTAAAACAGACATTATCCCCTGCAGTGTATTTTCTTAGTGCTTTGTCCATTACAGCTCTCGAATGATGAGGTTTCTAGTCCTTCCTGTTGGAAACAGCTCTTTTCTAACGTTTATTGCGGATGTCTTCCTGGTGGCTAGCGTAAAAATTTGTTTTCTGATCTCCTCCTGCCCTTCCCAATATGCTCGGTGGAATGCGTTGAGGCTGTTTACCGTATGTGAATCCCTTGTAAGCAGTTCCTGCACTCTCCTTAGCTGTTCTTTAACAAAGATACATATAATTAGACCTTTCCACCTTTCCTCATAAATCAGTCCATCCAGCCCATTAATCACTTCTGTTGCCCTGTTCTGAATTCTTGCCAATTTGTCATCGTCCTGTGGATGGGGACAGCTCGGTGACTGTGGCCTGGAGTGGAGGTTCAGTACCAGACCACTGCACTCGGAGACAGGATTTATTTATTTTGTCCCTCTCCCTTTGCTTCATTCCCAGTCAGAATATCTCTCCTACCCACTCTGCATAATGACTTCTTTAAAACATTTATGGAGATAATTTGCAGTCTCGCAGACCCTCTGTCATTCTCTGATGCCGAGTTAGCAGAGGTTGAAAGGGAAAAGGACTGAACGTGACACACCTCGCTCCCCTACCTCCTTCCCCCACTACTCACCCCCAAATAACTCTTCCTTTGGTGCGTACGGTCATACTGAATGTGAGGAAAGAGGTAGCATTAGAGTGGAAAAAAGATGCTGAAAATAAAATTGCCTAATTGTGAATCCTAAGAAGTGCAGGCAGCAGGGGCAGCCCTGACTGGAGGAAATCAGAGGGCCACTAATTCAGACTGCCAACATCCTAATTAGCTGTGCAAATGTAATGTTTATGTTGTTGGGGATGGATTACAATATCCACTGTAGAATGGAAGGAAATAAATGAATTGTGTCAGTGGAGCTGTGTAGAAAACACTCCTGCCGCCCCATTAAACCATGAGAAGTAGCTTAGCTACTAAAAAAAGTTTGTTTTCAGGCTGATGCGCAAGTCTAATTGGGTTTCCAAAGAAAGGAACATGTTTTAATTATTAATTAGAAATCAGAGGAGTAAAAGAGTGGAAATCTGCTTCAGCTGGAGGTTTTGCTCAATGCTGGATTTCTCCTTAATAAGCTGAAACATTCCAGGCCTGCCTTAGTTAGCGGTTGGGTGCAGTGGCTTTACTCGGGGGGTAGACATCTTAATGCTCATGTAATTATCATGTAATTATTTTGTAATGTGGGATCAAAATTTTGCATAGATGGCATTCTTTCACTGAACTTGAAAAATAAAAAAAGTTGTGTTCATTAATGCAATGATTCAGTCATTTTGGTTTAAGACGCAGGGTTCCCTCATCCCCCTCCTCTCCTTAACACACTAATATTTTGAAACAGTTTTAGAGATGGTGACTTCAAGATAAATAGAATTATTGAATTTAGATTTTGTTGAATATTTATCAGATTTCTTGTTGGTAATATTGCCTTTCAACAGAAGCGTCAAGTGGGTTGCAATTATCATCAAAGCTTATAGGTACAAATAAGTGACGATCACGTCTGCTAACACAGGGCGCGCTGGTTCGTAAAGGAGGATTTTTGTGGAAGTCACTTTCTCTCTATGAATTTTCCTCCCTGTTTCCATTGAACTTCTGGAATCAAAGTTGTTAAAGACTGATACACTTTGTCGGAAGATCTTAAGTGGATTATGGCTCATCATAATAAATATTCCCGACAGAGCGACAGGGTGTGTTCTAATGAACAGAGAGTACAGAGCTGCCTCTTTGGACTTGTGCTTTCTAATGTCTCAAAATACAGTTGAGTAGAGTTATACTCCTGTTTACAACGGCAGACAGCTTGTCTGTGCAGATGAAAATGTTACCGGGTGAGTGCCATAGCTCTTACTTCTGGAAATCACTGACAGCCTGGATCCAAGCCGAATCACAGGTTAAACCTGCAAAATTATAGAACATACAGAGAGCCGCTGGCTCTTGAGTTGCCAGATGTTTGGAGATGCATGTGTGTCTTAAGGGGAACTGCCCGTTAAATTTCTCAGCTTTAATAGGAAAAGGGGACGGGAAAGAAGAGCACTATGACTCCATATGGCTCCCTCAGTGCAGCAGTAAATCCATGTGTTAGTGGGGTGCGACTGTGAGGAAGTACAGAGCTGTCTCTTGATGTTGCTGTTTCATACTAAAAAACCCATGGACAAGATGGGGAGGATATAGCTAATGTGAAATGGATGGCTTCCTTCGGGATTATGGCTTGCATTAACTTGTAGATGCGGCATTATGATAAACAAAATGTCTGACTTAATAGAACAACAGTTAAGAAAATGCCAGTTGGTCTTTTTTCATGTGTCTGCTGCAATTATTATGCCTGAAAATGTTCCGTTTAGGTTCACAAAAGAAGCTAATATACTTATTGGGGGCCATTGAGCACCTGTTCCGCCCGTAAGACTCTTCCAAAACCTTCTTTTAAGAAGTCCATGGCAAAAGATAGTTTCTCAGTTTTTCTTTTTCAAATAGCTGCACTGTACTGTCCTACCCCTTCTCTACAGTTTATTTACATGCTGCTTAGTTATGAGGGGTTTAACAAAATTAGATATCAATATCAAGAAGTTGCACAATGATTTGTGCTGCTCCCAAGAGCTAATTCTGCTGGTGTGGATTCTAAGATGGCCCTGGTCCCCCGTCCCTACTTACCAGCAAAGTTTTCCCTGTTACCAAGAAGGAAACCACCTTCTTGCATTCTCCCAGAAGAAGTCAGGTTAAGCTTCATACTGTAATGGAAGTAACAAGTAATTAAGAATAACAAGCAATTGTGATTAAAAAATCAAAAGCAAGCCTTCACTTTCAAGGGGCCATGTGTTGGTAAAAGCGTTCCCCAGTTGAACCATATGGATGGGTGGAATGTGGCATCTCCTACACATACTCGCATTGGGAAGAGACTGTAATAATTTGTGACTTGACATATTATTGCCATGTTTCCTTTTGATCGTGCCAGACATCCACAAGGCTCTGTCACATCCTGGTATGAGAATGAACATGGGTCTCTGCAAACTAAATATTTTCCATTTGAAGTTCAAAAGAAAGCGGGTCCTTAACTAAAAAGAGGTCAGCTTCTACCAGACATGTTTGTTGCCTTGGTCAGATGGTAGAGTTGATGATCCTGTCCCCTCCCCTCCCTTGATGGCAGTTGGAAAATAGTTATGAGTACCGTTTTGAAGGCTTTTTTGCAGAGTGTCTGGCAAATGCTTCATGTCAAAACGTTCATCTTTTCCCTCTTTGGGAAAAGAAAGAGCTCAACTCACTTAGGTGCTCATTGGTCACACTAAGGTGGCTAAGCACACCGTCCAATTCAACAAGTCTGGACTTCTGCTTTGATTTGAAGAGTTGAATTAGTCCTTTATTTTATGGAGGCTGCTTTATCTTTTTATGAAAAAGGAAACAGACAAAGTACTGCTGTGGAGCAATGTAATACAGATGTATGAGAAATCATGAACGGTCTTTAATTAACCTCAGCAGCTTCATGGAGACCTTGCAACAGGGTTTTAGGCTGAGATCAGTACAAGAATACATACTGATACATTAGAAAGGGATGTCAGGAGGCCTCATGTGAGTGTGTGGGTCTGTGTGATGAGACCACTGACACTTTGACTTCTTCAAGTGTCTTGAATATATGTTTTCCTGTTGAGCGTCCTGGCACAGTTTTACAGAAGAGCAGGTCTTCTCCAACAGGCTATCAAAAATGCCTCAGATCATGTGGTGCTCTGTGGCATCACAGGTGCTGCTTGCCTCATCTATCTCAACTGCTGAAGTAATAGTCCCTGTGACCAGGTTTTGAAAGCAACTTCTCTGTGACATCCTGAGCCAGACCGTCTGTCTGGTGTGAAGAACACTGTATAACAAAGGCACTGTTTTCAGCTTGGTAGTTTCTTCGTCAACTTCAAAACTTCTTCATCTTCTTCAGCAGCTTCAGAAAGTTCATCTGTTGTATGGGAGAGGATGCGATTAGCAGCAGTGGCACGTGCCTAGAATTGCTGTGTGATTTGCAGAGGTACTTGAGAGATGCCTGAAAGTTATTTATGTTCATGTTGCCATTTTCAGTTATCAGCTCTTACTGATTTTTCCAAGAAATCAAAGTTCTTTTATAGGAAAAAAGTATGGAGGTTTCTCATTTTTTGATGGGTTTTTGATTTCTAAAAGTTGCAGCAACTTAGAAGCCAACTTGCTTTTTGCTGCCCCATGCTTCAGCACACACAGAAACCTGCCTTTGAATTGCTCTAGGTAGTGTTTCACATGGTACATTTGCTGGTGTACTGTTTTTCTTTCCAAGCTATCTGTGAAATAACTTGCTGCTCCCTTCTTCCATGAAAAAGCCACCCATCTCAGTCACTCCTTAGCACAGGTGAACCCCAACACAGCTGAAATAACGTGTGTATCTTAACTAGCGTGCAGGCAGCAGTGACCTCGACAGCTTCGTGATGGTAACCAGAGCAGCCAGTTTGGGAGTTCAGTAGTATACTGTTTGCAAGTCCTTGCATTTCTCGTTACCAGTAGAAATGTTTTTAATGGAATGCATGCTCTCGTACAAGCAATAAACTCAAGCCCACAAACATATAGGTACAGATTTAGGGATTGTTTAGTCTTTCTTATTTGAGGGAGGCTTTTGCAGTCTGCTGTACTGTGGTGGGTTAACCTTGGCCAGCTGCCAGATGCCCACCCAGCTGCTCTCTCACTCCCCATCCTCCACAGGACAGGCAGAGAAAATGAGATGAAAAAGTCTATGAGTCGAGATAAAGACAGGGAGATTGCTTAGCAATTACTGTCATGGGCAAAACAGACTTGGGAAAAATTAAATTAATTAATTTTAATATATGCCGCGGGAGGGCTGGGAAGTGGGGGTTTATGGTCAGTCCAATGATGATCAGTGAGTGGTGGGTCTGTTGTGAAGTCTGTTGCATCCAGCACAGGGCAGTCCCTGACCTTTTGTCACAGAGGCCCCCCCCTGCAGCCCCCCTGCTGCCAAAGCCTGGACACATACACCCAATACAGTCACACATTTCCACCTTGTGCTGTGCAGCACAGGCCCCGACCAGCCTGACCCCTGGCCTCCGAGCAGATGTCTCCAACTTTTCTTGCCTGCTGTCAGGGTAAGTAGGTGATGGGCTCTCATCCGCATGTTGATTCTGAGCCCGGCTTGTGGAGGCCCCCTTTGATGTTTTATTTTGGCTTCTCAACGGGGAGTCCAATTTTTAAAGCACTGGGGTAATGGTCAGATTATTATTATTATTATCCCTGCTTCAGAATTCACTGTTCTGCAGACGTCGTGTTTCCTGCGCTCTTGCTGGGTAGCTAGTTAGCAAAACGTCCCTGAGAAGGACGTGCTACCAGATGCAAGATCCCTTTCTGTGATGCTGGGAGGAATAACACGGGGACTGCAGAAAGTTGCCTGATTGTATGTTAATGTCACAAACTGTGGCTTGCTCATCACTGCTTTCCTCATTTAGCCATCCTAGAGCACTATTAGGAAACAAGTACAGTGCACCTGGTGGGTCAGGAAAAGCCGTCCTTGCTTTTGTTCTGGATGCCTGGTAGTGTATGTTAGCACGTCTCAGTGTGAGACCATGGGTACCATGTAGCAAAACTCAGTCTCGAATTAATACCTGCCTGGAGTTTTCTGCACGCTTAGGTGGGAAATTCAGCTTTATCAATCATTCTAAGTATATGTGCTTAACTCTTCAGAATAACTACTGTTCAGATTTACATGCCTATTTTATTAATCTGGGTAAAAAGAAGGCAAAAGTGTATCTGATCCATTGAATATCTTATCTTTTGGCAGATCAGGAAGACAAAAAAAGTACTGAACACTTGCCTGGAATAGAAATCTTCAAATATTATCATTTGATGTAGAAATAACCTGGCAGAGCAACAAAGGTTGCCTATATTTAACATTCATAGCATTTTACTGCTAGATACAGTGGCTAACTCAGATGTCAAAAAATAAGAGACTTTGCACAAAAGCTGAGTTTTATTCGTTTTGTGACACTCTTCCTAATGCTACCCAAACCAGCGTGTGTTGGTCTAATGACCCTTCTGTATCTCCATTTTTATATCACTGTAGCTGTTTGGAATTTGGAAATTCTCGATTACCCTGTGTACTGTAACATTTTGAAACTGTGCCTGAGCCTAAATGTATTTTGATGCCTCTGTTTGCTTTAAACGACAGAAGCACTGAATATAAAATAGACTATATTAGCAGTTTGCTGACTTAAAAGATGGCATTTATTGTGACACAGAAAGAGTTAATCCTAGACTTTTAGCTCTGAGCTTAAGTTTATTGAGCTTCTGGATACACGTGTTAATTTTCTCAGATGAGGGATAATGGATGTCACTTGAGAAAACAATACTGATTTGGGTTCTTTCATAGTTTGTGGGTTTATGTCCCACATGGTATAGAAGCAGGCTCTGGGAGATTGCCTGAAATATGCCTGGCCTCTCAGCTGCACTAAAAATAATTCCTGCTTCCCTTATTTCTAGAAGTAATTCTGAGATGCTGCAAACCTTATCAGCTCCTTGTTTAGGAAAGATTTCTCTTCAGCTTTCAAATAGCAATAAGGGAACAGTCTTTAGGGGTGACTTGTATTTCTAAAACACTCCCTTGTAAGAGTGTATGTGTGTTTTGGAATTTTTTTGTTTTGTTTCATTGCTTTTGTTATGAAGTGTTCTTGGTTGGGTGACCTTCTTTCTTTGAGAGCAGCAGTTCACGTTGGATTTTGGCAAAATGGGTTTGATAGTCCTTGCTTTACTAAGCACTAGCACCTAGATGACAGTAATTCACCCTCTAATACCCCCACAAAACCTATTTATGCAGAACTTGACATGATTTGCAGTCTCCGTAAAGGAGGAACATAGGACTTAAGCAGTGCCTAGAATTAATTTTTTTTACTTCCATTTCAGTTACTGGTTGACGTATTAGGCTCTTCAGACAACTAAGCTGTTCTTACTATAAGCTGGCACTTAGCACCTTATAACAGAGTCACACTATCAATTCTGTGGCATTCATGCGTCTCTCTCATAACGTCAAGGGGGAAAAATTGCAAAGGAAATTGCTGCCCAGCATCGGAGAGTTTAAGGCGGCCAGTAAAATTGATCTTCGTAGCAATAATAGTCCAATTTAAGCCAACACAATCACAACCTTTTTATTAATATTGGCTTACCATCGTCCATTTTAACTGTAACACATTGCCAGTGAATGCCAACAAGCATCCGGAAGTCAGAGTGCTTGAGATTTGTGATCAGCAACACATACAGGTTTCAGAGGTGTTACTTATTTGTTTCCAGAGTCAAAAAAAAAATGCTGGCAAGTAATAGGTTTGAGAGAGGGTTTTTTCCAACACCTATTTGGGTGAAATGTGTGAATGGAAAATTTTGTTTCCATGAATTCAGATAACATCTGCATTAATATGGTATATCCTAAGGATCATTAATGTTCAGAGTATATTATCAGGTGTTCTCTAATGCACTTTTGATGAGCTTTAATGATGCTTGCTCTAGTGTTTTTTCATCTTTTCTCTCCCTCCCCTTTTTTTTTCTGCTTGATTGTAATAATGACTTAACCCAGGTGGTAGACTCTATCCAGAAAGTGCCCAAGGGAAATATTATTCCCTAGTACCAGCAAACATCACAGATAGTCATTGAGTTCACTATGGTAGTTTCCCCAGGAGAGAAGATCTTGGCTCTCCCCTTGGGTGTCTGGACCTGCCCCCCATTTGCAGTCTAATAGTTTGGCTTGGGGAGGAGATGGAGAAATGGCAGAAAGAAACAAAATGAAAAACGTAAGTGGAGGGGAAGGAGAGAAGCCAATAATGCATGTTAACTTTTAAAATTACTGATTTCTGTTAGAAAATAACTTGTCATAGAATAGGATCCTGGGAAGCGTTTGGGTCATTTGCAGGTGATTAGCAAGGAGCACAGTGCAGTTCAAAACAGCAAGGCTGAGTATGTGCAAGAATAGAGATTATTCTTTTTTAGTATCTTGGGTTAGAGGCTGGTTGTAATTCTCAGTTTTTGGAAATGACTGATATTTGTCCTCAGTATTTGTATTTTATAGTTCTCTTAATCTGCACTATCAGTCAGGAAACTTATTTTAAAAGCCACAGTTTAATTGTCTTTTTTATGCCATTCAGTTGCACTGAAAAGCAAGCTTTAAAGTAAGTGTCACAGATATACTGTAGCTTCATTGAACAGAGATGCCATATAGAAGTGCAAAAGTAAAAATACAGCCAATGGTGAAGACAAATACTACAAATACCTTCAACTGAGCAAGTTCTTTGTAGTAGTGAGTTTGCAGAGTGTCAGGTATCACTCACTGTGTGCCATTAAGGTTTACTGGCAGTAGCCAGCGCCTGCACCACAAGTAAGAGTAAATCATGTTGGTTAAAAGATGGTTTCTTGTAAGTTTACCCAGGTTTACAAGCGCATGGGAAGAAGGGGGTTCTTTGTTTTCTTATTTTTTCCAAATCTCTGCTTCATTTTTCGTAAAAGAATTCAAAAGTAAAGTACCTAGGAAGAAAATTATGCTGTTAGGTTGCTTTTGGCTATGTTATATTGAAAGCTATACTTTGCAAATGTAATCTGTAACTGCAAATAGCGTACAAAGGGAAAGGAGTCATGTTGTTGCACACAGTGTTGTCCATTTTCTGGTCAAAAGCTTGTTTAAATCATTTTTGTGCCCTCCCCTTTTCAATGTCTTTTCCCAGGCAGCAGTTGAACGCCGGCCCCCGTTGCCCCAGGCTGGGTGCGTGGCGTGGGGAGATGTTTTGCAGCAACGGGTGCTGCTAGCAGGGAGGCTCGAGCACAACTTCCCCACGAGTGACCATTTTGTCTGAGACAGATTTTCTTTGAGGTTGTTTCTACTTTCTGACAGCACTTTGCACCATTTCATAGCCTGCCCACATCTGCCTCTCCTAGGCTGCTGCAGCCCCTTAATATTCTCCACGGATGGGGCAAGTCTGGAAGGACACAGTGCAAGTCTCCTAAAATGGAAATGAAATACCGAAGTGATATCTGGCCCCAAACTGTTTCAGATTTCTCTTGGAAAAAAGAGGCTTTTTAGTGGTCTTTTACTTCTGGGAGCATGGTTTCCCTCCCCAGTGAGATGCATTTTGTGTCAGCTGTTTCTATATTAAAAAAAGTCTCCTGAAATAACTGCTCTTGGCTCGTCAGCATCTGGCAGTCCTCTCCTCCTGAAGCAGGCAACACCAAGGTCCTGCGTGAGCACGAAGGACCTCACCCCATCTCGCCCCTGCGGAGAGGGGGGTGCCCGGCCGGGCCAGGGTCACAGGTGGGGCAGCCCAAATGGATTGCACTGCAGTTGCTTCTGATGTGCCTGGCCAGTGCGCACACACACACACACACACACCCCCGATTAAATTTCTGTTCTTGTCAGTCCATTAAACCTCCCAAAGTGATTTGTTCTCCCCAGAGAATCAAGGGTGAGGGGGTGGAAAGGTAAAAAGAGAAAGGAGGAAAATAAAGAAGGGCTGGCGGGGGGAGAGGGTGAACCAAAAATGAGTAAAACAGAGCTCTTGAATCCAATCGCCAAGTATTACATTATAGACTCCCAGTTTGGATATAAACAAAATGTTTCCTTACAGCAGAACTGCATCCAAAGGTTAGAAAAATTGTTTTCCAGAGCTGAAACTGTTGTGCTCTATCCTGCCCCAGGAACGGGAGAAGGCGGCTTACCCCTTGCATCCCTCTCCTTACCCCACCACCCCTCTCCTTACCCCCAGCCCTCTCTGCACACCCACGCACATGTCAGCCCCCAGTTTGCACTGTGAGCAGCTGGTGGGATGTTTTCTGGGGGCTGCGTATATTTCATAGTTGGATCCCTGGGTGATTTCTGCTGTCTGGGGCAGGCAGCTGGCTGTCCTGGCTCCTACAGAAATTGTGCCTCTCGCTGCTGCCGAGTCCTCCCGTTCCTTGGGCCAGGCCCATGGGTGCTGTTGTGGCTGCTACTGCTGTGGCCCCTCACACTGGGACAAGCAGCATTTTCTGCCACCCACCTTGTCTTTGCTGGCTGCCCTGGGCTCAGCTGTCTGCCTCCATCTCTCCTAACTCTCGGGCTGATTTCCATCATCTTCTCATAGCACTGTGGTGACTTCCCATGCATCTCAATGGCCCTGATTTAATGTGACGTAGTGTGACCAGCCAGCTTTGTAGATACATTGTTCGACATTACTAAATTGGGTGGGTTTTGCAGGCTGGCAGTGCGGCTCACACGGTGCTGTGTGACAGTGACCACTCCGCAGCAGCCTCCCCAAACATCCCTTCAAAGGGGCTGGGGGACAGAGCAGGGCAAGGCTGAGTCTCTTGGCGGGTTTCAGGTCAACCAGGTTCTTGGTTTTGAGGATCTTGCATCTCTTAAAATATCCAGCGTTTTCTAACGAAACAAAAAAAGCCATATCCAAAAGAGCATGAATGTTGTCACCAAAGTTAATAAAAGTAAGGAAATTAATACTTATAGTTGACCTCCAATACCTAGGCACAGTGGGGTGTAGAAAGGAAGTAGTTAGAAAGGCACCATGGTGAGCCTTAGCAGTGAATTACCTTATTTTTATTAACTTTCTGACAACCTCAGTGAATTTCCTTTCTTTTTATGAAGTGATTAAAAAAGCTAATCAGATCATGTAATTAAAATACATAATTACACAATCTCAGAGTTTTTAATAATTACTGTACATGGTAAATATTGTTACCTGATAACACTTTGCACAAAATTCTGACAGGAATTGGTGTAGGATGGTTAGAATGTGTCTGCTTTCTAGCGTCTGCAAGAGAAGCTTCTCTAATGACATTAGATAGACAGTAAAATGTTATAAAATGGAAAATATAGTGAAACTCTAAAATAATGACTCGGTTGTCTTTTTTTTTTAATGCTTTTGTACATATTGGGCAGCTGGTATGTGTTGACACAGTGTGTTTCTGTGCATTTTTAATGGCTCTTTCCTTTGTGCTCACACCCCTGCTTCGTATATTGTTAGGCACCACCCACTGGAAAATGGGTGTTTTGATACAAAGCAACAGAGTAAGAAAAAAAATCAGATCAGATCCAGTATCTTAATTGAGGCAAAAAACTGAACTAAGATGGAGTCACTCTTAAGCCTGTGTACAGTGACTTAAGGGTAGACATGATGTCATGTGGCCAGGAGGTCTGGGGCTATGGCTATGCTCATAAGAAATCCAAAGGTACAAAGTATGATAATCCCAAATAATGGGAAAATTTGATTTAAAAAAATATAAATCTGATGTGTCTTTAAAAATCAGCTCCTAGAAATCCAGGACCCCAGCCTCTAAAGTGAATAGTTTAAAATCATACAGTTACTGCTGTATGTCAGTCTAATATTTACTACTCAGAAGATTAGTTTTATACTCAGATGCTCCATGACTGAGGTGGAGTTTCCACTTTTCAACAGAAGACATTGAACTGCTCTCTTAAATGCAGACAATTCAGTCTTGATGGGGGGCAAGGTTGGTATTTCCATAACTCTTGGTACTCAGACTTTAATGTACTAAACTGAGTATGAGATGGAGGAAGCGGAATTCAGTTTCACAAGTAATTCTGGCTAAAGGTGTGAGGGAGCAGTTACTGAATTTTCATTCAAACCGTTCATTTGTCCATTTTTGTTTGTTTTTACAAGGATGAGATGGAGATGGGCTAAAGATCCTATTTCAGTCAGCAATCCAGGTTACCTGTGTATGGTCAGAAAACTGTTTTATCCTGAAAATTTTTGTCTTATTGGTCAGAATTAAATAACAGAAAAGCCTTGACAAAACAAAACAAAACAAAACCACGTTAATTGTATATGGAGTACCTTGTTGTGTCACTGTTCTATGGGAGACATCAGGGTTGCCCAATCTATGGTTCTGTCTGGGCAGGGAGCTTTGGCTGTGGGTCTGGGAAAGGGGCAGGACAAATCCAAATGGCTTCCAGGGCGCAAGAGTTTTTTCGTATTTAGGGGTATTTAGGATGGTAGATGGTAGGGGCTTTGTAAGTGAAGCTGGTCTTCAGACCAGCTGAGCATTAAAACTCTTTGTGCTGCTTATGAAAACAGTAATTTTTCATCTACCCACAAAATTTAAATTGTCCACTCAGTTATGACCAGCTTATTGACAGCATTTCTTCTTTTAGTTCGTGCGTGAACTTCTGCAGCTTAAAGTCACTGTTTTGCCTCTTTATGACAGCAGAGATGAGATGGAGTTTCTGCCCATTGCATTTCAGTAGTAGTTTTTGGTAACTCTTGTCTGCTGCACTGTACATGGGGTTTCTGGGCATGTGAGACACCCCACACCAGCGATCTAGATGCAGGTACAGAACCTTTTCACATCTGGAGAAAACAACAACAAAAAATTATTAACTTAGCTAGAGTGGGGAAGAGGATGTGTGTTTCCAGCCATTAATTATTAACTGGAGATGGTTTCTTGAACACGTCTGGTTCTGGAGTTACATGTGTGTGTATCAAACCTGTGACGCGTGATTTCCCTGGGAGTTTTTGGTTGGTTGCTTGGTTGGTTGGGTTTTTTTGTTCTTTTGTGTTTTGCTGTTACTGTTTTTATTTTTTGACAACTTTTTCCTCTGCAGGAAATGTGCCCCCACCCCAAACACCCACCTCCAGCTTCCACCCACTCTTTAATTTAGTAGACTCTTCTGTTGAAAGCCGAATGCTTTCTGTACCTGTTGTATCAAGTTGCATTTTTCTAGCATAAATTCAGTCTCTCTCTCCCCGCTGCCTCCTTATTCATTTTACTGAGTTTATCTAGTAACGTTCCCAGATACTTTTTTTGTAAGTATAGACTGTCCTCATTATGTGGGTAGAGTAAGAGACAAAGCTATTGACTATAGCTTTTCCCTTTATTTCATTTAGTCCTCTGATATCAGTGCCAATGTCTGTGTGAGACTGCTCTCATATGGAAGGAGTGCTGTTTGGGAGAGACGGTGGGGAAAAGAGATATTTGTTTGTAAGTGCCAAGACGTGTGCCGTCCCTCCTTCTCTTCAGAGATAAATTGAGATGATTCAATGTACACACCAACCCTGATTTTAATCCCATTTAAACAAATAATTGTGCCTTGCCCCTTTCCTCATTATAAATACACTCTCTTGTGTATCTGTGGCCAGGGCACAGAGACAAGTTACAAACTCGAATAAATTGTACAATTCACAATTGTGGGAGGAATAAAACCAGCCATGACATGACATGTGGTCAGAAGGAAACCTACACCGTTGGTTAAACTAGAGCTATCTGAATACAGGCAGTCAGCACTGCAGACTATATTAACCAATTCAGGAGGAAGATACCTTTGCTGTTGGGGAACTTTAAGGCAAGTGCCAGAGTGTGGTACCTGCAGGTGAGGCTGAAGCGTAGCTGCGGCTGGAGGGGAGGTTTCTGCCGAGCTCTGAGGGTCTCTTGGCAGGAGCGCAGCGGGGCCGGAGGGGCAGTCGTCTCCTGGTTGGATTCGCTCTGGCTCCCCAGCTGCGCTCCCCCTGCCTGCCTGCCTGCCTGCACTGATGAGCATCCTCCCTACGGGAGTTTTCTGCAGAGCATGGTCAGTGCTGGCTGACATCCTGAGAAGTCCCTAAAGAATTCAGAGAGGCTCGAAAGGTCTCTCTGCAGACTCACGGTGCAGGAGATGGGGCACAGCATGGGCTGATCTCACTGCTTTGTGCCTGCAGGAGAGGGATAACCAGTGTGCCGTGACCCTGCAGTGCTGTGGAGTGCGCACCACTGGGGTCATCCCCTGCAGCCTGCACCAGTGCTCGGCAAGGTTGGGTGCAGGATCCCTCCTTGGACTGCACCAACACAGACATGAGCCCCAGGAAGACTGACCTTAGCTGGCGCTGCAGCTCTTCTTTTGAAAACCTGAGAGCGCAGTTGCATGATTTGTCATTGGGCCCTTCACTCAAAAGGGCAAAGATGTGTTGGGAGAAGAGAGCAGCTTTCGGTGGATGGTTTTGTTGTGTGGTGCAGTGCAAGTCCTCAGATCACAGGTGCTGGGTCACTGATGGTTAAACTTGAAAGGTCTTTCATGCAGCAGGTTTGTTGTAGGGGAACACTGATGTACCGAGCAAAACTCTTACTGGGTGACAAACAGTTTTGTTTGCTTGCTTGTTTTGAAAGTAATTTCTTATTTAAAATGATGGATACTGTTAGTGAAAAAGAAGTAGCATTACCATGCAGCATGGAATACACATTTCTTCTAGGCAAGCCACACTGTTTGGCTTTCATCTTCCATAGCACAAAATCTGTAGTTAGTTTCTTTTTAAACCTTTCAGTTATTTCTGTCAGGTATTGACAAGTGAAGAACTTCTTTCCTACCTCTGTTTAATGCGGTTCCCCTCAGGCCAGTCACAAATATGGTGCTGATTCATGACCAATGTTTATCTAAATGATGCTCAGCAATGTGCTTCATATTCAGCAGTGTGCCTTTACATTTGTGAGTGTTCTTTTTTAATTTTAAATTTATTTATTTTTTATTTACTAATAAACCCAGAGCCTTAACTAACTGCTTCGCCATAATGCACACCGTCCCCAAGTAATGGGAGATCTACTTAGCTGGAGCAAACACCGTCTCCAGGCTTGGGTCAGGTGGAGCTGGCAGCTTCATTAGCTCCAGAGATACCTGCTAGGGTCACTGGGGCACATGAGCCGCTCCAAAACCAGGCTGATGAAGGCCTTGAGGAGCTACACTCACCAGACCTGTGGAAGCTGGGATGTTTGCAAGTGCAGCTTCATTTCCATTCATGGTGTTTGCATGAAATCTTGGCTCCGAATTCATGAAAGGGACAGGGAATATGTGCACCTTTCAGAAAATACCTTTATGTAGAACTGGCTATATTTCATATTTATGTCATTTGAGTTTTCAGAAGTGTTGAGCAACTGCTGTTCCTATTGATTTCAGTAGGATTGATGTGAATACACGACACATTTGAAAGTCAGACCAATAATGCATATGCGTAGCTATAAAACAGGTTACTTGATACTGTCTGTCACATGAAATTTATTGATTTTTCTTCCCTTGTTCTTTGAAGGCAGTATAAAATCTGGTTGTTGTTGTTTTTTACTGTTTGTTTATTGCTGAGTAATTTCAGCCAACATGTGTTTTTCAGCATTGGGTCTATTCATCATGAACGCCAACCCATTAAGTTGGTAAGTGCGTCACAGTTTTCCCACCTAGATCAAAATGAGAGTCTGGAACAGCCTACTCTTTCTAACTTAACAAGCTGGTTTTATTTTCCCCTGCAACTTGCTCTAATAATATGACCAGCTTTAAATTCCTCAGGCCGGAAAGCTTGGCAGTAAAGTCCTGTGCAGGGCTGAGGTTTGAAACACGAGTTTTTTCTCAGGTTTGGAGCATGGCAATTGACATCTCTTCTATTGTGCACTGATGGAAAATACTCATTTAGGAGCAAAAGTCTGCTCTGGGGAAAGTACTTTTCATGCATTAAAGACAGGGACTGCAAACCCGTTTTCTTAGAGGTCAGGTCACAACATAGCATCAGTTGAAGATCTCATCACAGAAAGCCAAAACTAGCAATACAGTCACTTTTGATGACCCCAACCAGAATACACAGACCATTTGTGGCATCTGGTCCCAGTTTTCTCCCTTCTTAGTGGTTCTTTTGGCTCATAGTTCATACATGGCTGAAAAGTTGAAACAGCTCTGCAGAAGTGGAAACACCACTCCAGTATTATCTACCAGCAGAGAAGCAGATACACATTTGTCTTAGCAGTCACAGCATCTTATTGGAGAGGTCTTGGCAAAACCCTTTTTGTCCTAGTTTGCCACTGCCCCAGTTTTAAAGGCACTTGCTCCTCCAGAGTGCTGCCCACACCATCCAAAGGAGCTCTGACTTGATTCTGCACAAGCTGAATATCCTGTGGGAAAGTGCTGCCTGTCCTTGTCAGTGCTGGCTTCCAGGGCTCCCTGCTCACCATGCAGAATATGACTCTTAAATGATTTTTATGAATGAGCTCTATGGATTGCAATTGATAACTTAATCTTCACTTGAAAGTAAATTCAGAAACATGAAAATGAGTACAGTAAAGCATTAAAATAAATCACACCAATCTGGTCAGTTCAGTCTGTCTCTCTTTAATTTTGGCTTCTGTATTCATTGAGTTTCTCCAAACAGCAGCTAGTCCGTGTTTGTGATGCTCAGTTATGGGTATGAACCGAGGGAAAGAGCCTGAGCTGAGTCTGCCTGACCGCGTGTGCCTGAGGGTACTCAGCAAAACAGCCTGAGAACAGGTGCCTGCTGTATTTGAGAGCTGCCTGATCAAATGGGAGGGAGGAAATCATAAATCTAGGAAATTAATCTCATGTATTTCATCCCACCAGAAAGGCTCTTCTGCTGGCCACATCCCCACGAGTGGTTCAGAGCCTCGATGCTTGGGTTCCTGCTGTATGGGAAGCACCCTCCCTGCTAACAGTAACAAAATGCGAGGAAGGGAAAACATCTTGATGTATAGATGAGCAAAGGACCTTCCTTGCATGTGTTGCAGAGACATTTATGGAGGCTGATGCTTTTCCACTGCTCCGGGTAGGATCTTTGGCCCTGCAAAGGGGGCAGTGCAGGGGCCAGGGGTGGCCTTGGTCCTGGGGCAATGAGGGCAGGCTCTGCAAATCTGCCATGGGGTCTGCTCAAAACATTGCAGCTGCCCCACTTGTATCCTTAGGTATAGATAAAAAATGAAGCAGGCAGAGCTCCTTAACCGCTGTGTGTTGTCTCTTTGTTTTGTATAATCAGGTGTTGAAATTATGGTAAATGTTGACATCGAGTAGCAAGAAGTGCAGAATATGTGTGAGTGTAAGGCCGATAGGGTCATATGAAGTTTGTGCTCTGGCTAACATAACATGAAGAAATATTACTAACAATTAGCATAAGGATTACCATTTATTATAACTAATTTAATAACTAATTATTATAAGTAATAATTATTCTACTAGGATTATTTTCCTAAGGGCTTTGCCGTTCCATATGTTTGAAAGTTGTACATGACATAGCTCAAACTCTAATTTTATAGTATTCTCTTAGTGTGACTGTTGAATCCACGATGTGTGTGTGTGACCCTCTATAGAGTTTTGTTCTTTTACCTCTGTCTTACAATGCGCTTTCTTGCTAAATGCTCTGTAGGCATCAAAGCAGGCAGGAATGGCACAGGACCCTCTAGGTAGCAGGGTAAGCACAAGCAGCAAGCTGTTAAGTTCTTTCTCTTAATTCATTGATGATTTTGCCGGTATCATCTTATAATCTTGCTTTAAAAAGACTGAATGTGCATTTGAACATTTCTGAAGAGCAAATTGCTAAGCAAAATATATGTATAATCCTAACATTTTGGTAGAAATAGGGTGAGTTATTATTGATTCACAGAGCACGACAAAACATCACTGCATGAATTAGCAAACAGCTGTTTCTAATTTGAGTTTAGAACTGTACACAGAGGAACTTGTTTTAGTGTTCACTCCTTTCATTTATAATGAATTTTAATTACCGCTACAGGTGAGAAAAATGTAGAAACAAGCTTGTATCTTGTGGAAGAAACAAAGGAGAGACAGATGCTAACAGATTTACAGTCTGTGATAAAAGGAATGTTTTGGTACACTTTACATGTAATTAGAGTGCAGCTGTTTTCAGTCCCAAGTCCATGATGCACAGCAGAATATAGTATCTGCTGCTTTTCCAAAGGGAGTAAAGAAAAACAGTGATTCAACTCTGAAAGCATTTAGTTTATTCCTAGATCTAACATAAAACTTTCTCCTCCACCCCTTATTATGCCATTTATTGAAGTGTGAAATAACTTATTTAATGATATGTTAATTTTTTGTTACCAGCAAAATGCAGACTGTTTGACATAAGAAAAAATAATGTTAAAAATAATCTTTCTGATTTTATCATCTGTATAGAATTATGTGTCATCCTATCAATGGTCATTACTGAGTCTTGATATCTCTGCTAATGGGAGACAAGGGCTCAGGCATGCGTTACTCTGGCTTAACAAGTTTCTGTATATCAGCTAAGCTTCAGTAGACATCTTTGTGTGTACTTTTAACTTGCAGCATAAAAAAGACTAATTAGATGTATCTTTGATCACTACAGAAAGGTTTAAACAAAGACAGCAAGGTTTAAACCATCTATGTGTAACAGTTTATCTGCAGCAGACATCCCAGCAAGTTTAATGTTTGAAATTCTGCGCTACATCTTGTGCTGATTTTGTATTCTAAATACCAAGTTACTCTCTGCATGAGAAGAAAAATTAGATTATATATACTTTCCATTGAGCCAGACGTCTGCCTGTCTTTTTGAAAAACTTCACTTAAAAATGAATTGCAGTGCAAAGCTGAGAAGTTGGAAAAAGAGTCACTAACTGTTGGTAATTTAGTCCCAACAAAAATGCTTACCACATAAGCATATAATTAGGTATAACTGCATTTTTTCTAAAGTCACAGATAATAATGAAAGCAGTGCCTGTGGTGCCATATATATTAGCACCTCTTAGATTTTTATCCAATTTTAGGTTTGCTTTGAACATTTTAAATTTTATATATATATATATATATATATAAATGGCATAGTGCCTTAAAATAAGGAACTGTAAAGACTGTTTTGTGAAAAAGCTGATGTTGCTGAAGTCTGAATCTGTGTAATAAGAGTTCTTCAGAGCAGCCTGAACTTCCCAGGGCCCCTCCTTAGTGCCTTGGCTAAGGGTGGGTTGACCAGTTCTGGGGAACAGTTGCATGGTATTTGTGTAGGGATAATTGTAAATAAGTTGTAGAAATCTTTTCCCGTTTTTTAGTGACGTGTGTTTGAGCGCGCATTAATGCTGGGTTTCAGTCACAGCCCAGTGGTTACAATACCATTCAGAGTTAGGTGCAGTGTCAGCATAAAAAGGCTTTCATTGCTACAGGCACTGGTGGGTCACAGTCCACTATTGCCTTCTGTGTCACAACGAACAAAAACATTCAGTGAAGCTAATATATGCCTAGAAAATTGAGTTTGGAATATTAATGATATTTTTTTATTATTTACTTTGTTATAACTGTGTGGGAAATGTGCAAGAAAACGGGACTAAGCACTCCAACAAAAAAATCTAAGTAAAAAGCTGTCACAGTGCACTGAAAATACTGAAACTTAAAATATTTGCTATGTAAACTTGATTTGCATTATTTCACACCAGCACTGCAGTGTAAATGAGCAGCATATGTTATGTGAGGTTCTTACTATAATCCATTGTAATGATCTATCCTTGGCTTTTAATACATAGTACAGCAATGCAATCTTTGCTGTAACCACTACTGAACATTTCTCAGTCCTCAGTCTCTGCGTTGTATTCTCATAGTTAAGCGTCTGTGATAATAATAATTATTGAAATTGCTAGCCTTTCCATCGGGCCTTCCATCTGAGGATGTCTCAGGGTTTCACAGCTATACAGAAGTAAGCCCTACAATTTGCCCTTGAGGAGCAGATGGCTTTTTTTCTATTATGGAGATGAGGAACTGAAACACAGTTCAGAAGCGTGTCTTACGATGCCAAGCTTGTTTTCAAAAGTTACTTACTTTTTTGGGCTATAATTCCATCAACTCTCCATAGCCTAAAGTGACTTCAGTGCTTTGGCCATTTTTAACTTGTGGGACACAGAGAGGCTTGGAGAGAACCAGGAGTCTGAACTTAAACAGCGATTCTTTCCCCAACAACTGATTTTTGGTTTTTATTTTTGTTAATTTAACTATTTCTCTTGTGTACTAGCTCTGTGCTAGAGGAATAAACCTGATAGAGTAAGAGCACCTTCCATATCTAACCTCCTTGGTTTATTGCCCTGTACGAAGACACCTTCTGGGCTCAGGAGAGGAGTCTCAAAGTTGCCTCTTTGGCCAAACCCTGGGTATTTTGTTGATGCCTGGGCAGGTTGTGCGGCCTCTTCTGAGCCCCATGGCGCTCAATCCGTGCAGCTGTTTGCTCCCAAACCAGCTGGAATAAACTGGCCTCCCATACTGCACTGGCCACATTGCGACGTGCCCGTGGTGTGCGGGGACGTATGGAGGCCCTGGGGCAGAGCCACCTGAACGCTTCACACATAGGGGAGACAGAGCTGGGAGGGTTTTCACTGCAGGGGAACCCGATGATGCTCTACAATGGTAAACAAGAGGGTTTAGGCAAGGACGAGCTTCAGGTCTAGGCCAGCACACGGGGTCTCTATGCATACCTTTTGTTCTCAAGAGAAGAAGCGGCGGGCTGGGGGGCAGCCCGGGTTTGTGCAGCCCCTGCCCGTGAACGCTGACCCCAGGGCTGGGGCCACACGGGTGAGCGGGCAGCTGAGCCAGCCTGTCCCTCTGCAACCACTTCAAATGCAGCTCAGCAAAAAGTCTGGCGGGTGTGTAACGCTCCCAGCTAGCTTTTAGCAGGGAGATGGGGGAAGGTGTTTGCAGGGACTGAAATTGTGTCTAGTTGATTTTATCTCTGTTAGCAAAACAACTCTGAAATAATAAATATATCAACATCATAAGTGTATGCTGAGACTGCAGTGCTGCTTACTCCTGGCGATCTGTGATGTGCTGTTTGTATCCTTTCTAAAAAGAGAGCACATCTTTTAAGACTTCATTTTATTGTTTTAGCTTCACAAGTATATTTCTGAACTTGGCTCATGCTATCTGGAAGATAAACAGAAAATGAAGTATGATTTATACTACAGTTTGGCCAAATTGCTCTTATTAGAAGGAAAAATACATTTATTGAATGCATTGAGGCTGGAATTAGCTCCTCAGTGATGATGATAAATGCTTGCAGTCCCGTAAACGTGCTGAACATTAAGTTGCTAAATTACTGTACCACTTTGAGATTGATTATCAAGTTTGGCCCTTTAAGCTTCATGACCCACACATATATCCTGAGGACTACTGACATCCTGAAGCTTCCTTAATGCTCTTTTTTTCCTAATTAAACTTTTTATTGAATTTTCTTACCCTTTTAATACTTGTTTTGATTCTCTTATGCGCAAATGACAAAAGCCTTGCACCAGCCATGTGATTCTCTATTTTAGAACAGTCCCACTTTGCAGGATTAGCCATTTTTAATGACTTTAATCTCCTTTTTGAAAGTGATTTTTCTCATTCTGCTACATTCCTTTGATTGCATTAATGTAGAATTATTATTCTAACCATCATTGCCAGACATGTCACACCACATGTAAAATATATCTTCCCACTAAAATATTACTCTGGTAAAATACCTTAGAATTTCCTCCTCAGTTCATTATAGGTCTTTTCTTCAATTTAATATGGCAAGTTAAAATTAACAGGGCTATTTTTCATTCCATAAGGAGATTAATGATAATGAGTTTTCCCTAATTTCTTCAGTTTAGGCCTTTAGTAATTTAGTATCTTGTTTGTAGGGAAGTGAAGTTAGGTTCTTTCTGGGGCTTAAAGTTTCCTAATTCTTTTTATATTGAGAAAGTATGAGAAAAGAGTATAAAAGGAATCTAGAAGTCAAACATGAAAGTCAGGGAGAGGTCTATATCAGGCTAACAAAAGGAGACAACCTTTGCTTTCAACTGCCTATGTAAATGCTTGCAATTTTATTACAAACCCAGCTCTTCAATCTGAGAAATATTAATTTCTTTGAATCCAAATTATATTAGCACAGCAATGTCTTTGTGCATCACTCACAAAGTATTACCAGCTTTCTTTGATTTTATTTTCTGAATAGCCCAATATGTTTGAAGAGCAGCAGCTGGAGGGGAATGAGGGGAACTGGCCCTGTTTGAATGTTAGAGTGCGTTTTGAGGTACATCAGTTCGTTTCAGAGGAAAAAGAGACCTTCTAAAAGATTTGTTCAGTTTGCATGGTGGGCCAATGTAATGGTTGGCACAAGTGCACACGGATGTAACGAAGTTAAAAGCAGTTGGCCCAGCCTGTGTTACCACTGGATTTGGCCCATTGCATCTACAGTTTCAAAAGCGGAACAATGAAGCATTATTCACTGGAGCTGGTTTAAGTGCTGCGGGTTCTCCCTGGTGCAGCCCTTCCCCAGCATACCACTGCCCAGCACAAGGCGCGTGTAGGGTGGCTGCAGAAGGGAAGGTATTTAAAACGCATATATTTTTACATTTATTTCTGCGAAGTGGGCATTTGACATTATTTTAGTCACAGCCAGAAAGCCCGAGCACTAAGTAGCACAACGGTGGTGTGCTTTTTCTCTTGTTGTTTTTCTTCTCTCCCCCCCCCCCCCCGCCCCCCCCTCCCTGGTAGACAGCAGTGGCGGTAGCAAATGCAACATGTGCTGCCCTAGTTCAGGCCCAGCATCCCCCTCTTGCTCCCCTTTGTCTCCTTTCCCCTGGAGGAGCCCAGCTGGCGAGAGGAGGGAATTAGCCAGCCCTGAGCTACCGGCACCTCCCGGGGGCCCCTAATCCAGGCGCTGGCAGCCGGCTGCCTCCTTCCCTCCGCCGGCCCGTGGCCGCAGGTCCGTGGGGACGGAGCCCCGCATGCGGCTGGCGGCAGAGACGGGGGACGGGGCGGGTGGGGGCCGGGGGCTCCCCCGGGACACAGCGAAGCTGCGCCGGCGGCGGGGTGGGCGGTGGAGGTGGTTTCAGTTGGGAACATGAGGCTTTGTTGCAGCCGCAGAGAGAGGCCGGTTCGTGGTCGGGGAGCGAAGCCTGGGAAAAGTTGATGCAAAAATCAGGGGCTCCTCGCCTGTGGCAGAGGTTCGGGCTCTGCCAGGCTCGGAGGGGTTAGTTGAGCACAAAGACCCCCGAGCATCCTAAGAGTGCGGGTGCTTGCTGGGAGCCGGGGTGCCTTGCGGGAGCAGGAGGAGGTGTGTGCTCGGTGTCCAGCATGGCTTTGGAGCAGGAGGTTTAGTTAAACGGGGGAGCGGAGCTCCCTGGGGAGCACGGGGCATATCCTGGAAAACAGGCAGCTCCATCGTGCGGGAAAAGTTGTTTGGTGTGTGTATTTGGTTTAGTTTTTTTGAGGTAGCTCCGTGCTCTCTTTTCCTGGGATGAAAAAGGAGGTCTTTGCCAAAGCAAACGGTGCCACAGGAGCTAGCCTCTTACGGTGGTGATATCCTCATTAGCCGAGCCTTTCTTTGAGAGCTTCTCCGTCGTGTATGTGCTCTTCTCTGCCTGGTGACTCTGTAGTTGGCAGGCACAAGGAGTGCGCGTGTGGCAGCCTACACACACAGTTGGGGATTTTTTTATTGGTTTGTTTTAGTAAGAGCTGAAGTAGGAACATTAAATGTTTTATAAGGACAATGTATCTGGAGAACTGGTTCCCTTTTTGAATCTCCGAATGTATATGCGGTCAGCGCCTTCCCTCATTTACATGAATTTTATTTTTGCTTCATTCCATGGTTCAGTTGTATATCGGGCTAGTGGCATTTTTGCTTCACTCAACATCTCCGCATTTATTGGAATTAGGATATTTGAACTCACTCTCTTCTGTTTCTTGTTAACAGTTCTGTTTATGAAAGCTGCCAACATTTTATGTATTTTTCCTAAAATGACTGTTTTGCTGCTGGATTTGGTGCTGTGTTTCTTTATGGTAATATCAAATTATAAAATATTTTCCAAAGCCTCATATTGAGCAAAGGAAATAGTTATTGAAACAGAGGCTGGGCCTTTGTTGGTTTGTCCTGAAGTTGATTCTTTTGTGACGTCTTGAGATCTCCAATGGTGATTTTCTGGGCTTTCAAAATTTCTTTCTTTTTGTACCAAGCAGGTGACATTACCGTTCATACAAATGAATGTGGTAATGGTGCAGATCTCTTATCTGATTTTCTTGAGCTGTCTCAAATCTGATGCTCTTACTTCACTTAGATGTTCAACTGCTTTTGAACAACTTTTCATTCTATTACAGTTTTGAGACAGAACTGAAGGATTTTGTTTAATGGAGACATTACTTAACATCATCTTGATGTAGCATTTAAAAAGACCCACAAAGTCACAGGTGATCACTTAACACTGTAGCTTTTCGAAATGTTTGTATTGCTTCATTGCACATTGTGTTTTGCTTTCCTTATTCATTGTTTATTGCTTTACAGTACAGTGAGCAGGTGTTAAACCTGCTAAAGAAAAATGCCTTTTATTAATACTGTATGTTGGCATATTTGTGAATTATGTGTGCGAATATAATTTTATTTCTTTCTCAAACCTCCTTTGAAATTCAAGAGATTTTTTTTTAGTTGATTTTTTTAAAATGCTGTAGTAGCAGAAGCCCATAGTGTTGTTGAGAGCTTTGTCCTTATTTCACAGATGCACTGGGAATTGTTTTTAATCTCCTTTCTGCTTTCCCATTACAGATGGTGATGACGACCCACAACTCTCCTGGGTGGCTTCATCTCCCTCCAGCAAAGATGTTGCATCACCCACTCAGATGATAGGAGATGGGTGTGATCTCGGCATCGGGGAGGAGGAAGGGGGGACTGGCCTGCCGTATCCCTGTCAGTTTTGTGATAAGTCCTTCATTCGCCTGAGCTACCTTAAAAGGCACGAGCAGATCCACAGTGACAAACTACCTTTCAAATGCACCTACTGTAGTCGGCTTTTTAAGCACAAGAGAAGTAGGGATCGCCACATAAAGCTTCACACAGGGGATAAAAAGTACCATTGCCATGAATGCGAGGCTGCATTCTCTCGCAGCGACCACCTCAAAATTCACCTGAAAACCCACAGCTCCAGCAAACCGTTCAAGTGTACTGTTTGTAAACGTGGGTTTTCATCTACCAGCTCATTGCAGAGTCACATGCAAGCTCATAAAAAGAACAAGGAACATATGGCAAAGACTGAGAAAGAGGTGAAGAAGGATGATTTTATGTGTGATTACTGTGAAGAGACATTCAGTCAGACTGAAGATTTGGAGAAGCACGTAATGACACGCCACCCACAGCTTTCCGAGAAGGCAGATTTGCAGTGTATTCATTGCCCTGAAGTATTTGCAGACGAAAACTCGCTGCTCTCACACATTCATCAAGCCCATGCCAACAAAAAACACAAGTGCCCTATGTGCCCGGAGCAGTTTTCTTCAGTGGAGGAAGTCTATTGCCACTTGGACAGCCACAGACAACCTGACTCCAGCAATCACAGCATCAGTCCTGACCCAGTCTTGGGGAGCGTGGCGTCCATGAGCAGTGCAACACCTGACTCCAGTGCATCGGTGGAAAGAGGTTCCACCCCAGATTCAACCTTAAAGCCTTTGAGAGGACAAAAGAAAATCAGGTCTGTGGACAGAGAGGAAGGCCAGAACTGGTCTAAAGTTACTTACAGCTGCCCGTACTGCTCAAAGCGTGACTTCAACAGCCTTGCTGTTCTGGAGATCCACCTGAAGACCATTCATGCAGACAAACCTCAGCAAAGCCACACATGCCAGATCTGCCTTGATTCCATGCCTACACTGTACAACTTGAATGAACACGTGAGAAAGGTGCACAAAAACCATGCCTATCCCATGATGCAGTTTAGCAACATTTCTGCCTTTCACTGCAACTACTGCCCGGAGATGTTTGCAGATATCAATAGCTTACAAGAACACATCCGTATTACTCACTGTGGCCCAAATGCTACCCCTCAAGATGGCAACAACGCTTTCTTCTGTAACCAGTGCTCCATGGGCTTTCTGACTGAAGCAACCTTGACTGAGCATATTCAGCAGACTCACTGCAATGTAGGAAATTCAAAATTGGATTCCCCTGTCATTCAGCCAACACAGTCTTTTATGGAAGTTTATTCATGCCCTTATTGCACAAACTCCCCCATTTTTGGCTCCATCCTGAAGCTTACAAAGCATATTAAAGAAAACCACAAGAACATTCCTCTGGCACACAATAAGAAGTCAAAAGCAGAGCAGAGTCCAGTTTCTTCTGATGTTGAAGTCTCTTCCCCTAAAAGGCAACGGCTTTCTGCTAGCGTAAACTCGGTGTCTAATGGTGAATACCCGTGTAATCAGTGTGATCTAAAGTTCTCAAATTTTGAAAGTTTTCAAACCCATTTAAAGTTGCATTTGGAGTTGCTGTTGAGGAAACAGTCTTGCCCTCAGTGTAAAGAAGACTTTGATTCCCAGGAGTCTCTTCTGCAACATCTCACCGTACATTACATGACAACTTCAACTCATTATGTATGTGAGAGCTGCGACAAACAGTTTTCTTCGGTGGATGATTTGCAGAAGCATTTGTTGGACATGCATACTTTTGTGTTGTATCACTGCACCCTTTGCCAAGAAGTTTTTGATTCCAAGGTATCTATCCAAGTACATCTGGCAGTCAAGCATAGCAATGAAAAGAAGATGTATCGTTGCACAGCCTGTAACTGGGATTTTAGGAAGGAGGTGGATCTCCAGATCCACGTGAAGCATAGTCACTTGGGAAATCCATCAAAGTCTCACAAATGCATCTTCTGTGGTGAGACCTTTAGCACAGAGGTAGAGCTGCAGTGCCACATCACAACCCACAGCAAAAAATACAACTGCAAGTTTTGTAGCAAAGCTTTTCATGCCATCATCTTGCTTGAAAAGCACTTGCGGGAAAAACATTGTGTTTTTGATGCTAGCGCTGAAAATGGTACAGCAAATGGCATGACCCCAACGAATAAGAAGACAGAAGGGGCAGATATCCAGAACATGTTAATGAAGAATCCAGATACGTCAAACAGTCATGAAGCCAGTGAGGATGATGTAGATGCTTCTGAGCCCATGTATGGCTGTGACATTTGTGGGGCTGCCTACACTATGGAGGTCCTCTTGCAAAACCATCGTTTGAGAGATCATAACATCAGGCCTGGGGAGGATGACTGTTCTAGGAAGAAAGCAGAATTCATCAAAGGTAGCCACAAGTGTAATATCTGCTCAAGGACCTTTTTCTCAGAAAATGGCCTGAGAGAGCACATGCAGACCCATCGAGGCCCAGCTAAGCACTACATGTGCCCCATCTGTGGGGAACGTTTCCCATCACTCCTGACCCTGACGGAGCACAAAGTCACTCACAGCAAGAGTTTGGATACAGGGACATGTCGGATCTGCAAAATGCCGCTGCAGAGCGAGGAGGAATTTATCGAGCACTGCCAGATGCATCCAGATCTCAGAAACTCTCTCACCGGGTTTCGCTGTGTTGTCTGCATGCAGACGGTCACCTCTACCCTTGAGCTGAAAATTCATGGGACGTTTCATATGCAGAAATTGGCAGGAAACTCTGCAACCTCATCGCCCAATGGCCAGGCCTTGCAAAAACTCTACAAGTGTGCATTGTGCTTGAAGGAGTTCCGGAATAAGCAGGACTTGGTAAAGTTGGATGTGAACGGCCTTCCCTATGGGCTGTGTGCTGGATGCATGACCAGGAGCACCAATGGACAGTCTTCGGGCTTGACTCCACAGGAGGTGAATGAGAGACCGTGTGGCAGTCTGAGGTGTCCAGAGTGTAGTGTCAAATTTGAAAGTGCTGAAGACCTAGAGAGCCACATTCAGGTAGACCACCGAGACCTGACGCCTGAGACTAGTGGCCAAAGGAAAGGTACCCAGACGTCCCCTGTTCCCAGAGTAAGTACAACCGACCTTTAAAATGTCTGAGGGATATAAGGTAGACCTTCGATGTGATCGAGAACTGATCTGATGTTATTTTTTTCCAACTGTCACTTTATAAAATCACTTGTGCTACTAAAAACTCAAACAGAACAGGTGGAAAGCTGGAGTACTGCACATAGAAAAATTAGATGTTGCTCAGTCTCACAGGGTCCTTGTTTCCTAGTGGCAGTGCATCAGATTTTTTATCATAAAACTGCCCTAGATTTACCAGCAGAGAGCTGAGGCACTTGAGTGGTGGGGATTGAGTTTGTCCATGAATTCTGATGCTGTTGAACTGGCTTATCTGGAAAAGCTGGGACATTTCCATGAAAAAAGGAGATGCTGAGTACCCAAACCAAAAATAATCTGATCTGTCATACTCGAGAAATTAGAGTATTTCTTACCAGGGAACTAAACACAGGCAGGAGGTTCTTTTGAGAATGGAACTTTTGAGGAAAAACGTAGTGAAATCCAGCCTACCCCCCAAATTCTCACTTAAAACAAATTACTGTGCTGAAGAGCTTGTCCTTACGGATGTCTGTCAGATTGAATGTTCTGAGGCTACTTGGCTCTCAGTGTGCATACGTGTGCTTGTGCGTGCGTGTCTGTGTGTATGATTTTAAACATTATTTTAAAATTACCTGCTTCGTGGCCCTCCAGTAAGATAAGTAGTTTTCTTAGAAAATCTGGGAATTGTTGTCTAATGCAGGTTACATATAAGTGTGCTCTCCTTTAATGTTTGCAGATAGCCTGCTTTCCCATTTCTTAGCTTACAAGATAACCTGGGAACATGCAGATCCAAGGTTTCAGAAGCCTACTCAGGAGATTAATATCATTTGCAGTTTATAGTCTTTTAAAATTATTTGTTGACATTTTGGTTCAAGAATGGGCCAAATCAGTCCTTCCTCTGTCAGGAACAGATGGAATGAGAAGTAGATTTTGGAAATCTTCTCGGGAGACCAACAGCAGACACATCTGAGTATTGATATCATCTGACATTTTTAATTAAACATGATGGGGTGAGATTTTCAAAAGTATCTAAGGAAATTAGGCACCCAACTCCTAATGAATAATTCCAGCCGTAGATGCCTGTTTATGTCAATCTGCTAATTAAAGCACCCACAAACACACCTTACTGCATTAGAAGAACCTGAAAATACCATTCAGCTAGAACACCAGAGGCTCAGCAAGTAAGAGAAGACCCGAAGTATGTCCTGAGGACGCAGATTGAGATGCCTCCAATAGCTGGCGCAGGCTGTGTCCCCAGCAGGACTTGTTAGCTCCGGCTGAGTGTGGGGGCGCGTGGGGCGGCATGGCCGGCTGAGCTGGGCTGTGCGTGGCCGGCTCAGAGCACGGCACTGCCTGCCCAGCACCCGCTGGCCTCAATGCCCCGTTCCAAGCTTCTGAGATAATCCCACAGAAAGCTTAATTTTTTTTTCTTTTTTTTTTAGTAAAACAACTGGATATTGTTCCCTCTGGGTGCGGTGAATGTGTGACTAAGCTTCCAGGCACACACGCTTAATTCTGCAGAAGGATGAGGAATGGAAATATCCCTCCCTGGTGTGATACCTTTTGAGAGTTCGGCTGGGACTCTGGCTAGGTCATTCTCCTTCCTCCTCCTCAGGCCTTTATTTCCTTCTAAATTCTTTAAAGCACCTCTGTTTTCTTAGGTAGGGCTAATTCTTACTATATAGGGCTGTGCCTGTAGTCTAAAGTATTACCTTTTCTTTGTTACCAGCTATCAGAAGCAGAATACATTGCCGTTTTCTGCTCTTATTTCTGGCTTTAACTCTTTCTTTCAGTGACAGCTTCCATACTTGTTCTCTCAGGGGACAGTTTTAAGTTCTTCAATAAGGTAAATGCTTTGAATTTCATCCTGTGAAGAAAGGTCTTGGTTCCTTTGTGGAAGATAATGAAAAATCAGCATTTGCGATGATGGCAAATGGTACCTTCAACAGGTGTCTATGGCCTGCACATATGCTAATATCGGAGACCTTTATGGTATGCATCCCAGGAATAGACACATTGTTATTAGGAATAATTCATTATCTTACCCTTCATTATAGGTACAAGACCTGAATTCTGATACCTGTTCACATGGAAACTATTGGTGTTTCACTCAGGTTTCTCGAGGCAGTGAGTGCCCTTTGTGTCTGCCTAGCAGAGTGTTTTGCAAAGAATTATGCTGTCTTTCAAATGGTGATAAAACTCTGTATTTCAAGAACAGCATTTACTTAACTTCATTGGCTTCATAGCAAAGCTGAGCAAGTTGAACATTCTCTCTCTTGTCATCTTGTTAGCATGCTGCGCACGGGTAAAATACCCTTTCACTGGAACGATCTTAAATGCTCAATGCATGTAGAGTAATTTGCTGATGTCCAGAGAAGAGCTGCTTCTCTCCAATTCTTGAGCACTTTCACATTTCTTTTTTAAACACCTTATTGATTTTTCTTTCTTAAACAGAAGAGCAGTTGAAGATTAGAACAATGTACAGTCAGAAAGAAAATATAGGGAGATTTAAGTAGTGGGTATAGGTTTCAGAGTAAATAAGAATAAGCAGAATGAAATCAAAGCAAATGGAAAGATGATTATGACATACAAAATCCATAACTTATTTCAATGTCAGAAATTGCTCCACCAGCAGTTATACTTCTTGAATTGAAGAGGTGAGTGTGGAAGCCTAAAGGAATTTCAGGAAAAACCTTAACTGAAGATATAACCCCAAAGTGAAAGAAAGGAAGAAAATAAATATTAGCTCTTGATGAATAAAAAATGAAAATACTTGAGAAGAAAAAAAATAGAGCAGGAGAAAAAGAACAATTCCTTTTTATTGTATGGATTTAAGTTTGCCTATATGTGCACATGGATATAACAATTGTCTCTTGGACATCTAATCATGATGGTCAATGAGAGAGATTTCCGGACAGACAAAGTTTTTGCCTTGTGTACATGGCAACATCCGTATTGGATGTGTACATGGCAACATCTGTATTGGAAGATTTGTTATTAGGAGATTTTAAATCAAGTCAGTGGTATTCCACAAGGAACATCACTAAGACGAATAAATAAAATACACCTTAGTAGTAAAAGATGGCTCTAACATCAATTTGTGTTTGATTCTTATAGTTTTACGTGAGCTATTCTGTTTGGATAGGACTAAAAGGGTTTTTTTAGATGAGCATCACAAGTGGAGGTGCCATTCCTGTATCTGACACATGTACAGCTCAAGACCTTTTTTAACTCTTATTACGATCACATCAGAGGTAGTGCTTTCTGAACATACTTCTGTAAGAGCTTCAGTTTTGAATACATTTCATTGATTCCTTTTATCATGTCTTTTAGAGGAATGTGCACATCTTGAGAAACATGACTAGTTGTTTACTACTGAGATTTCTCATTGCCCCTTGTAATACTGGAAGCAGTCACACTTCAGGCTGCTGTTTCTCTTACACAGATTTGTCCTTATTTTGTACCAGTTATCATGAACAATGCTTGTTTAACATTGACAATGGCAAATGCTTAGACTTCAATTAAATTTCTATCTTGAATAGTGCTACTATTTTTAGCCCACCTGCGTTATTTGGACTGAAGAAGCAAAGGAGGTGACATAGCAAGTTGGAAGAATGAACCCTATTGTGCTCCTTTACTCAGTTCCTTTTCTCCTGCACATTTATTGGACTCAATTCCTTGTCTTTGTTCTCCCCCATAGCCCTTCTCTTCCCTTGTAAATTCACTTGAATGGAGGAATATTTTCTTTGTAGAACAGGAAACCATTTCCAGATTTAAAGGAGGACAGTCTGGAAAACCCATGGGAACAACAGTTATTTCAGAAAAGAAACCAGAACCCTCTGTTGTTATTACTACTATTTTGTGCCAAGATTAGAATTAAATATCTTGACTTAATGGGGACTGAGGTCTCTGCTGAAGGCCTGCTCATCTGGTCTCCTGTGTCACCTAGATGCCATTGCCTAGACTCTTAGCTTCTCAGAGGCTGGGCGCATTTGTTGTCACCACTTGTGAAGACAGAACTTTAAAAACGGATAACTGACCTAAGACAGAACTTTAAAAACAGATAACTGACCCATTGTTAATGTTTATGAAGCCATGAAGCCATGATGATCATATTCGGTACCACAAATCACACAACCTTGTATTAAAACTAGTGCTCTCCATTTACTGAGAATGGAATCATATTTTGTGATATTCTTTTAGAAAGAATGATTAATGAGCCAAAAAATCAGCTCTTCCATCTCTTGCATATCCATTTGGGTGCTAATCTAGCTATAGTTATTTCGTGGCCTGTATGGGGCCGTTTATTAATATCACTCTATATCTAGTGGGGTACCCTGTCACAAGAGCTGTCATCTCTGTTGAACAGCTCTTTTGCATGAACATATCTTAGCGGAGGCTAAAGATAATACTCAGAGGAAGTCTGAAATCTGTGTCTTCTCTGAGGGGTGGTCACGCCAAGCAGAGTGTTTTATGAGTTTGTGAAATGGTGTAGAGAAGTTCTCACTGAGTCTGTGGCTAAACAAAGACATCCTGTCTCTAGATCTGCTACTAAGTAGCTTTCAGGAGAACCAAAATCGATTTAAAAAATGAATCATTTGTCTGTGTTTAATGTAACTCTAAAGGTTTGAAATAGATTTGAGCTGAGATATTGTCCTTTCTAGCTAGTGACTTAGGGAACCCTCATAACAGAGATAATTGTTGAACAAGACACAGAACTTAGATATGAAGTTTCAAAGAAGAGGAAGGTTTCAAGTTTTAAATGTGACCACATGAATCATTCACTGCCCAACACCATTTTTCTCTTCCAAGATTTTTTGTGTTTTGTTTTGGTTTTAAAGTTAGGAGCCCTCAGCATGTCTATGCCAGTGTGTTTGAGAGAACATGTGTCTGTATGTGTGCTGTGCTCGTCTGCTGGAATAGGTTCCCAAGAAAGAGTGCTGCAGAAATCCAGCTGCTTTTCCATTAACAGCCTTGCTTTCTGAATGGACTCCAGGAGGATACTTTCTTGAGCTGCCTAGGGATAACTAGCCATTCCAGACTATTTCCTTTTCTATGGTTGGCTGTGTCAGGTTTCGGCCAATGGAGTAAAGCCTTCTTCCTATTATCATGTTAATCACCCATTGTTGTTTTAGCCTAGAGAGCCCTGCCTATGTGCTAACACATACTGCGTACAGAATTCATGGAATACGCATAGCATCCGTAGACTGGTGCATTTGTTATTATGGTATTACAGCATGTTCATTAACCTCCAGCAGGCTAACTTGTTGCCATTGATGACATGGGAAGTAGTTAAGAAGCTCTTGGCAGCACCTAATTTGTTCTTTCCTCAGCAGGTGCTCGAGGAAATTGGATCCCATGCGCAGAGGGGGTGACAGCAACTCCTCTGTTTAACTCAAAACTTCTGACTTATTACTGCTGTCCTAAAAATGGGATTCTATACCTAGGTGTGGGGCGGAGGCTGTAAGAAAAAATAATGTGTATCTAAAAGTGCACAAAAAATACCTGCAAAACGTTTTGCTTCAAATAAGTTAAGAGGGTGTTTTTAACTGAATTGGGTTTCTCAGTGCTAATGGCTTGGGGTTCTCAGCCATTCCTTGGCTAACTGAGCTTGTGGCCAGTGCGCGGCGATTTCACATACATTCTGCTGCCATCCACTCGAGCCGTAAGGATACAGACCGCATGCTCATGCCTAGTGGCAAGTATTGCAGTAGGAGTTATTCTGTAGGAAGAAGTAAGAACAAAAGGACCAATTTTTTCTAAAATGCACATCAAAGGATGTCTATTTAGATAGCATATACCCATGCAGTAAATGAGCACACACATTAGACCAAAGCGCCGTGCTCCTGCTTTGGGAAATAAGAGTTTTTGCAAGTGTACAAAAGCTTAGCAATCATGTTTTATTTTTTTTTCCTAACTTGAATGTCTGACTTGTCAACATACATTTTAATTTCTACAAATGATTTTGTGGATTTTTTCCTGTCATGTTGCACAAGTATACACACCACTGTCAATCTGAGTGCAAACCCCATTTTCCCTATTTGAATAAATGGTTCATGTAATTGCCTCTTCACACTATCTCCTCACTTCTGCAGCTAAGCTTCCCTGGTATGACTTTGAGATGGAGAAAATACACAATAGATTGCACTAGGAAACAATTCTTTGTGGTAATGCAGTTTTTCCAAGATTTCTGATGGGAGACCATTAGAAAATGTGTTTTTTTCCTTTTGTCCTTCACTTCCCCAAGTAACTATAGGTGTATTGCCTACTGTATTTTGATTTTAACTAAAGATTGATTTTCTTTGAGAAAGTTAATCTTACGCTGAAAACAGAATTACCTTCCAATGTCTTTTATTTCACTGTGCAGGAATTTTTACTGCAATGGGTTAAATCACATGAGCAATCTGTTTACGGCTCAAGTACACAATCAGATTTTCATGTACTATCATTTGAAATTTTTAAACTTGAAAATAAAATTTCTCCTCAAGTAGGCTGTTAATTAGAGATTGTATTTATGGTCCCAGAAAAGCCCGACCCAACTTGGTGTCTTGTTAGGGATACGTGAGCAGAAAAGGCCTCAGTGGCGGAAAGTTGAAGCACATAACATGCTATATTCATGATCACACTTGCCTTATGCTACAGTGCAGTTCTCTCTAATCTCTTTTTGGTTATTAAACAGAAAAAGACCTATCAATGCATCAAGTGCCAGATGACCTTTGAGAATGAGAGAGAGATACAAATCCATGTCGCTAACCATATGATTGGTAAGACATTCTTTAAACTAGGCCACTCATTGGCTGCTTGTTTTTTGCTACTCTTTGAAAATCATTATTCTAATAACTTGTTAATATTCATGCTGTAATTTATTTTTTTTATCTTTCAAGGAAAATGATTTTGATGTAATGATTCTTCACTTCAAAGCTTTTTAAATATGTGGTTATAAAAGTGTTACTGCTGAGCTTTTTTCCTTATCCTTTTGAGTCCTCATGTAGCATTTTCATTTATATTAAAATCAAACTTTTGACAGTATCTTCCATTTGATAGCATAAATTTCTCTCTATCCATGTAAAAAGTACTTGCTGGTTGTCAACCACTTAGGAGCAATTATGTTTCAATTTTGTATGTCATGACATTGAATAGATTTAACTGCTAGCATTTTCCCAGCTAAGTGTGGTGAATTCCTGAGGAACATTGTCAAAACAAAACACTTACAGAGTTATTTCAGTGAGGTTTTTTCTTCTTTTCCCAGCAATTCTGGACTTCAGAAAGTTCAACTTTTCAGACATACAAGTGTTTTAAAAATCAGTGCTTGCTGCCTTCTACTACAGTCCTGTCACAAGAGTTTGTAGTAAAGTGTTGTCATCTGATGGGTTGTATTTCTGCTGCAGCTGTATGATTACTTTACTGATGAACTCAAAGAAATGTTTTTGCTGTCTATACAGATGTTATAAATATATGTGTTGGCCCAACAGGTCAGCTTACCTTGATGCATAGACCACAAAGGAGTTACTTACACAGGCCACTGTGGGTATATGTTGGATGAGATTCTTCAAGGACCCTACAGCGTACTCTGTGCATCTCATATGTTCACATGCAGCATTTACCTCCCACAGGCATAATGGTTTTCCTTCAACAATTTTACATTTACGAAACCATCCTCCCGCCAGTGCATGTATGTAACTCCTATTAGCTTTGAAGTGAATTATGCATAAATATCAGAGAGAGAGAAATACAGACTGACACAGTCTTTGCACCCCCACCCCCAAATGGAAAATATACATGTCAGTCACAATAATTCTCATCCGAGAGCCAGGCAGGAACCTCAAGTCAATGTCAAACAGGTTAAGATGAAGATATCTAAAAATGTTTGCTTTTGTAGCAGGTGTTAATGTAATCTCTTGTTTGCAAGCTTGAAGACTGAGATCCTTGTTAATTGGACCATAGTGATTTCATGTAGCTCCCCCCTAGATTTTTTTTTCAAGAAGCCTGAAAGAAAGAAGTCCTTAGGCAAGCTTAGCACTTGTTTCAACTTAATTTGTGATCCAGTAGCTAATAAATACAAAGGTCATCAAGTGCTGAGTTAAGGTTCTGCTTCATTTGAGAGGGGAATTATCTTTCCTTTTGGAAAGATGCAATTTCTTCATTTTCCAGTAACTGATGTGTGAAGTTTATTTATGTATATCCCCAAATTAGTGCTGCCTGGAATAATACACGGTGTATATATATGACATTATAAGGTTCACTATTAGTGCTATTGGAAATCAACAGTGATAGAAGGTATAGGAGGCTGAGAAAGGTGCAGAGCTGCGGTTTGTGAAAACTCTACCTGTTGTTTCCTTGAAGCTGTACATAAGTTATTATACATATTTGGAAGAACTCTGTATAAGTACAAAGATGTATATGGAGTCAGTTCCGTACACCTAGAACATGGTAAATACCAGGACGTGGTAAGAAAATGCATGAACATTCCATTGTGGTGTCATAGCTTGTGTTGCTTTGCTGAGATACAGACTAAGAGCCTTCATTAAGTTCAAGTCATCACTTCATTTTATGGTGCAGTTTGGGAACGAGTGAAGTGTAGACACATAGAGCCAAGCTTCCTCGCACTCTGAGCATCTCAGTTCACAAGGCAGTGGGCCCCCTCTCCTTCAGGACATGTGACTGCTTCCAAAAAGGTGTTGCCAGCAAGTCTGTTGTTGGTATTTGTGCTTTACTGAGGAGTACTGAAGGCGAAAGAAGAGACTAGATGTCACAGTTTCTGCAGCAATAAATACTGTGCAGATTTTTGGTGTTAATTTGCATAGTGCTGAGTCAGTAATAATAAGGAGAGTGATGGATTGCCTCTTGGGCTTGCTCCTGTGCCCTTTGTTCTAAGCCTGAGAGCCTTGATCCCTTAGTCAGGCCATAGGAGAGATGGACATGTGCGTCCTTACTGCTCAGGCTGGTTTGTCACTTATAAAATAAGGGGTGCAAGAGTTTCCTTTCTCTGTGTTATGCTGAGTCTAGTCAGATGGGCAGAAAGAAGCTAATATAGCTGTTTCTGCAGCCCAGGTCTGTGTCACGGGAGTTGTTAATGTCGTAATTGTCAATTTAAGACCTACAGGTGAGGATTTGTTTGTGCGGGGGGCGTGTGTGGGGGTGTGTGCACTGAGATCCCAGGGTGAACATATGGGTGTTTGGGGAACAGGGGGGAGCTTGTCCTCAGACTGTGACTCCTCAGGAGCCTAGGGTTGGACTCAACGAACTTGTATCTGTCTAAAATTAAGGTATCTGGTTTAATATAGTCATTGAAATGCTGTCTGGGGAAAATGAATGATTGATACCAATCTAAGATAAGAATTTGAGTAGGATAAGCATTTCCAGGGAGAGATTTTTATCTCTCTTTTGAATTTGAAGTGAGCCAAGACAATGAAGTTAGCCTTGACGTGTAATTTTTAGGTAAAAAACCCCATGGCTTTGATAATCCAGGACCTCTCAGCAGCACTTTCTTCTCATACTTTGAGAAACACAAAACCAATAGTTGAGATATCCTAAGCACTTGTTTACAGTTTTATTCTGCTCAAGTGACTATCAACAAAGGAATCCCTGCTCTGTAGCAGTGACACCTCTTAAGTGTCAATGTCCGTAATATGATTAAAGAATTCAATTATTTCTGATATCGTAGTCTTAAAAAGTGCATATAGTTAGGTTGGCTGTGCCTCCCTCTTCAAGCTCTCAGCTCCTCAGTCTGGAGTCGGAGGCCCTGCTCATAATTCATAGGGGTAGGGGTTTTATTTTTTTCAAAACAGTATGCAGGGAATTTCCAGTGCTACTCCCACAGACCGCTTTGAAAAATTACCCTCCTGCACTCTAGCCCTTCATATCCTGTACACAAACACAGAGGCACACTGGGTCCTGCGCAGGGTCTCTGGGGAAGGAGCAGGCTGGATACATCCCCAGAGGAGGTAAATGGTAGATGTTTTGTTTCATTTTACACTGGGGCCTGTAGGAGGGCTGTAAGCAGCAGAACAGACCTCCTCAGCTGCGGTTAGCCAGGAAGGGATCTGTTTAGAAATGTTTTCAGCCGGCAGGGGGGTTAGGGGTGGAATTTTTCGAAAGCAGAGATCTTTGAAACATTGCACTGATTGGGGCTCCTTTGAAACATTTCCATGCCCACAGAAAGGGGATCCCCCTTTGAAACATTTACAGGCGTTGGGGAGTCCACCTGGGACTATATCAAAAACTTTCAGTAGTTCTTGCTGCCTCTGTACTTGCTTACCTCCTGTTGCGCTGACCTGGCCATGTTTAAAGCTTCTCCCCCTTATCTCCCCACCTACCACAGCCTCTGATGTGCAGCCTCTATTAGATGCAGGGGAGGATGGGCGTACGCAGCCCTGGGCTCTATGGGGGGGCACTGAGCAGCCATGGCAGCAGCCAGCAGCACGGAAATCTGTGCAGCTCCTCCCCAGTGGCTGGGGAGCTATGGAACTTCAGTCTCCACCACAGGGCCACCGCCAAGTCCCCGTGGCACACCAGTGATGGCTGCCCTGGGGAAGGAGCCCCAGCACTCTCCTGTCCCACACTGCCAAGGACCCCCAGCTCGGAGCCCTGCAGAGGGAACATCAGGATTTGGGCCAGGGTTTTCCTACTGGGTTTTTACAGCTGTGCTGTTCCCACAGCCAAGTCGGGTGCCCTAATTAATATTTTTCAGGGTGCAAAAAAGTCCACAGACTTGTTGCTCTCCAGGCGGGTCAGGTCACCCAGTATCAAGGGAAAATGCATTTGGATCCATGCTGGGGCTCTCAGCTGTTTGGGTAAGAGAAGCGAATGTAGCAGCGCTTCTCTCTGTCGCTGTTAGATGGGGAATGTTTTCTATTTAATGTTCAAAAAGATGAACAACTGTCCCCACCCTTCTTTCTCCCTTTCTTTAAGGAAGTCTCCTGGCAAACATGCACGGGAAGCTCAATTGGAGTGTAGTTAGGGCTGGAACAGGGAAAATAATGATTCCTGGTCATGCTCTAACACTGGGCTTGCTGCGGGACCTTCCTGCCTCTGGCTGCAGAGGAGTGTGTTTGTGGGCTCGTGAGAGGCTGTCCGGCTCCTCTGAGCTCAACAGAGCGCTTCCCCGGTGCCACTCCTGTCCTTACATGTGCAATTGCCAGTGCTCCCAGTCAAAATTCAGATCTGAATGCCGGTGAGCAGCGAGAGAGGGAGGGGGGCGCAGGCTGGGCAAGTTGCCGTATGTGCGATGTGAAACATGAGGCCCTGTTTGTGCTTTGAGAGCCACTGGGGACAGAAGGGAGTGCTGGAGGGAAGAGTTCCAGAAGTCACATTGAAATTGTTCAGTGGTCTGGTTCTTGGACTGCTGTCTGGGTAAATACTTCCCTGTCTGATGTGACAGGGACAACCAAGTTAAGCCACATGTTTGGAGGAGCAGGTAGAGTTTTGTGAGTACTGCCGTAAGCTGTGGCATGCCGTACATTGTATGTGGTATAGGACTCCAAGTATCTGAATTACCTTGCCTGCCCTTGGAGGTCATGTTTCAAGTTCTGGAAACACTCTGCTAGAATTAAACACAAAGAGGAGGGATAACATGCATCCACAGTTATGTTTCTTTCAGATGCATACAAATATTCTAAACAAAAAATGACCAAATAAAGGTTTGTTATTTTGTTAACATTTAAATATAACAAAGTAAGTTTGTTGCGCATAAGAGGTTAAACTGTAATAATAACTACAGAAATAATTTTCTAAAAAACAGCAGTTTAGGAAGCTGATTTTATGTTTGAAACAATTAGCGGGTGATACCAAGCTCAAGCAGTAAGATGAAACCAGCAGAGTGGTGAAGAGGTTGAGATAGTATTCAAAGTCAAACATAAACCAATGTATTCCCAGTTATGTTTCCCTTTTCTGTTTAAAAATTGAAGCAGTTTTATCTTTTTATTTAGGAACTCACAGTTTTCATAAATTCAGATCTTAACAAAGTTGCTAACTTATGTATTTCCGAAATAAAAATTCGGACTCTTTTTGAGTGGTCTTGGACTCTTGCCTGTCACAGTAGATTTTAAGTGTGTGTGTATGTGAAAAGGATGTAGGTAAAGACCGTTTTTGCAGAACTGATTTTTACAGATGTGGAAATACTAGCCTTGGGCATCTCTGATGAGGATGTGAAGCATTTCTGGTACTCGGGCCTGATCTTGTGAAGTGCTTTGTTCCTTGTTCTCATTGATTTGGGAGCTGAGGACAGCTAATGCTTCTCACAGTCTCTCTTACAATAAAACATTTTTTTTTTTTCATTAAATAGATGTCAATATTGGAAGAAGGACAGCTTTAATTCTTGTAAAATTCCCATTTTCCTGTGTATTTTGTTTAACACAGTACTTGAATGCCAATTGCTGTAAAGTTTTGAGTGTGCTATTCCGTAAATACATTCCCATCCATTAATATACCATCGTGACATTGTATCCTGAGACAAAACTGTTTAATTCTTGAGGGAAGCTCTTCAGACCTAAGCGCTCATGTTAGTGAAAGCGTATACATGGTAGCAATGATAGTGACATTGTAGAGCACTGTCTTGGTAATAGCTTTCAGGCATTAAGGCAAATAAACATTTGCCAGATTGTTTTTGAAGCATTAGATGCAAATTATCAACAGGAACATATTTCTGGACTGAACAGCTGAATGTGTGAATTAATTATGGACACATTAGGAACTCAAAAATATTTTTTAAACTTTGATGTTTGTAAAGCATATTCCGAGTAATTGCTCTTTTAATGCAGAAATGAAGGTACAACTTGTTTACCCAGTGCTTGCTTCAATATCCAATTCTATGTGGATTTGCCTTAATTAACGATATGTACTAGACTTTCATTTTGCAGTGGCTGGCTATTGTGAAAGAATTTTAGAAAAAAACAGCTAAGTGTACTTATCTTAACAGATGAACAACATAGATGACTTTTCCTCACACACATGAGAACCTTAATCCCACCACGGGCGAGTGCCGTGGGCTGGCTGGAGTCCTGTGCCGCCACCGCTGCAGGAGACTTTGCCCGAGTGGAGCTTGCTGCTGGCTCAGGCTCCTGGGCAAAGGGATTTGCTTACACCAGTAGGTCCTCATGTTATTTTGTCCAAATCTAAGCCCTGGGTTTCTATTTTTTTAAAAAAATATATATGATTTTTAGCGTTAAGCACTTGTGCAAGTAGTTAAATAACATTATGATGAGTATAGTGTACAAAAGGCTGGAAATGTTTCATTTCGAAAGCCACACTCTGACAGTATACTCACAGTGAAAGCCAAATTGCTAACAGGGAGAAGAAGCTCTGTTTATTTTATTATAAACAATATTGGCCTTTAATATAATCTATTACTTAATTGCTTTCTTACTTAGGAACTGGTTTCATAACGTTACGTTTTTACTGTCCCTTCCTTTCTAAGGCTGGAAAATTAATTACCCAAAATCTTAATAATTTTATCCTGTCATACTGTGCTGATGTGGCCTCCTGCAATTGTTATCTATGCATATTTGTTCATACAAATCACTCCGTTTCATGAGCATGTATTTTGTTTTGCTTGTTTATCTGCCAGGAAAGAAATAACATTTCCCTTAATGTATTCATTCACATATTCCTTTTGCATTTTTCATTTCATTTACAACTTGGTAATAGTGGTTCAGTTTTCACTGACATTTTTATAGCTGCTATGACAACATTCCTGTTTTGCATGATACATGCATAATCGGCTATGATCACAGTTTTACATTGCTTTCATTCTTTCTTAACTGTGTTAAGATTCCTTACAGCCTCTAAACTCAATTTTCATATGCAGTTGTGATTACACCTGTTTAAACATTTTCCTGGTAGTTTCATATTTATTCATAAAGAGAGCAGTTGATAAAACACCTTTTCTGCAATCAGTCTGAGTTTTAAGTGTGATGTTTCTTCAAAGTTATCATTAGCAAGCACCTCAATCTATTCCCAGCCTTTCAACATCAGTTAGGCAGGGTGGCAAAAAATGCTGTCTTTCAGTAAACTTTGCCCTGTGTAGCAGAGATTTTTCTGAATGTGTAACTTGTTCTTCATTTGTATTAATGCTATTAACCTTGAAAACTGTTGTATGTTTGTATTTAAGAGTCTGCAGAGATGCTTTCTGCCTGTTTCTCAGATATTTTATATGCCAGCACCCCTCTGTGTCCTACTTTTGAGGAAAAAACACCAGAATATTTCTTGGGGGTGGGAGAGGGAGCAAACCTCCATCATTTCTAGGTGTAGTCTTCAGACATTGTACAAATAATGTTTTCAGAAAGTTGTTCTCCTCATGTGAATTGTGGGACTAATGTCTGTATCAGTTCTGTCTTAAAATCTAGGTGTGGATGATTTCTTCACGGGAGCTTATTAACAGATAAAGGTTTTATCTGGAGAAAGTAGCTGTTACTGCCATTTCTTATTTGCCAAACAAATGTCTTGGTTTGGAGACATCAGGTACCAATACTACCTTTCTTGAGTGACAGAAAGCTTTGTACCTTTTTGTGAAAGATAGCTGATAAATGGGAAGTGAATAAGGAACAAAGAAATTAATGTTTAGTTCATATACCAATACTGGGTTAGTTAGGAATTAGCTTAGACAGAGTTATAAAATACTCTTCTTACCTCTTGGAGGAAACCTAGAGAAGGTTCCAGGCTGTTTCCAGTCATAGAAAAATGGGAAAAGAAAGTATACAATATTAGTAAACTATAGTTAAATTCTTTTTCTACGCATAAAATTCTGGATTTCATTCTTTCTGAATATCTGTTCCAAAATTCAGCAGTTCTGAGCATTGGACCTAAAATGTTTATTTTTCTTTTTATTATGGAACACACTCTGGTTTTGAATCAGTAAGGGTACTGGCGTACATATGCTGAACCCTAACTAGTTATCAGAGAAAAATGGTTTGTGTGTGTTGTGTTAAAGGTCCAGATTTGTTCCTCCTGTTACTTGGTTGACTTCAAAGAGAGACAATTGGCCCGTTGCCTTTAATCATAGTTCAAACTGAACGGCTTCCTTAACCTTGGGGAAGATTTAATCTGGCCTCCTAGAACAAGAGGTTACCAACTGACATGGCCCTTAAACAAACCCTATTTCTGTTTTTTCATAGGTGGCTGGCAAGTAAAATCAAACACAGCCCTCCCTGTGTGCTCTGCCTGATTGGTGTACTGGCACCTTTTTTCTTTTTTTTTTTCTTTTTTTTTTTTTTTTTCCCCCATTTGTGGAGGACATCTTTTCTGCCCTGATGTTCTTTACAAGTGATCCCCATGAAGGAAGCCCATATAAATTATTTAAATGCTTTTACCTTTTTTCGATGTCTCAAGGCTCCTGCCACAGATAAAGCCTTTGCACGAATGGTCTCTGTCATTTGCACCAGATGCACTTGCTTGCTTGCCTAGCAAGTTTTTGTCACAAGCTCCTTTTTGTTCAATTTATTAGTAACTTTTGGTGCTTTGGACCTCTGTAAGAATCAGGAGGCTTTTAACTGAATATATTGACTTGGCAGATTCATTGTGTGCCATTTAAAAAATTAAGTTTCTTTAATTAAAAACGAAAAACCTTACCATTCTTGAGACAACCAATAACCACCGTGTGATTACACAGTACACCTGAGGAAGAAGACTTCAGGTTGTCCCTGTCAGACTGCCCTGCAGTAACGTCAGACTTAAAAGAACTAGCAAATCATTACTTTATAAATAATAAAAAAAAAAATTGTCCTGCCACAACTGAAAAAAACACGTGTATGAATACCATGGTCTTCAGAAGACAGAGCTCCATAGCAGGCCAAAACACCTCACTGGTTGTGGTGTTTTCCATAGGCATCTTTGTCACAAATACACTCTCTCCTTCCTCTCTGCTGCTTTGTTTTTTGTGGTTTGTCCTGCTGGCACAAACCCAGGGACACACAGGGTGAACGAGGTGCTGACCCCATGGGGAGGAGCTGAACCTTTTAACCTCCTGCTTTCTGTAGGAACAGGCCAAAGCCAATTTGGTCTGATGTTTCCTCGTTTTGCACCTGCTGAATTGGTGGAGAAGATGACTACAAAAATGGCATTGCAGGTAGGAAGTACGTAGCACATGTCTGATGTGTATAAATTGCTACTTCAGTCAATCATAGTCCGCTTGAGATTTAATCCTGCCTTCAGATGCTCATCATCCATCGTCTAGTGGACAGCCAAGGGCCTTAAAAAAATGACCAAATCTTGTGAACGTTGTGAGTGTAACTTTGAGGTGTTTAGATTTTATGATGAGATATATCTTATTCTGTATTCACAAGCAAGTATTTTAGCATGGTTTTAGCTAGGCAGATCCATTGGTTTTAGGATTTTAGGTAGAGTTTTGGTAGAGTTTGGGTGTTTTAAAGAATCAGCATCAACTAGCACCACTGGTATGTCCTCAGCTGTTACGTTTTGCACACAGCAGCTATCAGATATTATTGGGGTATGGACAAATATTTCTTAAACCCCATGACTTTAAGCTATATCCAGGAATAAATATTGGCAACAAAAGTTAAATGATGAAACCTCATGCAATGAACAGTAACTGAATCAAGCTGGGCCGGATATAGCTAGATGAAATTGAAGGGAAGAAAGTATTCCAGTTACATTTTCTCCTTTTTTAACTTTCTGGTTAAGAATTTTCCTTTTATTTCTTTTTTTTAATTTTTTTTTTTAAAACAAACAAAAAGGAAAGAAGACAATAATAATAAAAAAAGGATAGAGCAACTTTTGTCCTTTTGATTCAGTATTTATTCTTAAATTCTAGGATTTGGGGGGAAAACAGGAAACAAAACAACCCTCCTTACACCTTTAAAATGTTTTAAAGCTGTTAATAGCTATGCCTTCACTTGCAGAAGAACATCAATGGAGACAAGTTCCTTTGGAGGCTAATTCTAATGTGCCAGAAACTGAAATCAACAATGTCTGTGTTAAACCTGAATGATGAACTTTCAAGGGATGGGGGATTTAAATTGAGATGTTAGTTGCTTGGTTAGTTTGCTTTATATTCCATTTGGAAATCTAAAGGGAGAATGCTATGGTTTTTTAATCTAAGCCTTTTAAAGTTATATATCCTTTGACTTAGTTCAACAAAGAAAAATTTGAAAAATACAATGAAAAAGCAATCTATAACTTTTTTTCCTTGTAATTACAATAATTCAAAAATAATGGCCTGAAATTTAATTCTGTAGGTCCTTTTAAAATTTTCTTTGTCTCTTAAAAAAAAAAGGAAGGATATTGTACTACCCCATAGTTATACAGAAATCCAATACTACAAAAATACTTAAGGTATCGGGAAAGTTAAATGTGTTATTAGAGCATTATTAAAAGGAAAGCTGGCTTCTTTTCATGTTTTCACTGAAATTTTTGAGGACTGGTGGTATTTTTTGGTGTGTTAACAGTGTTAACACCCATTCTCAGGGCATCTAATGCCCAGGTACCCATCATACTCTTTGATTGTGGGAGATTTTCATGCGTAAGAGTTCACCTTTGGGTCCCAAAGAGTCCATGTCGAGTTGTTGTGGGGAAAACTCACAATGTATTTTCTCAACAGCTTGTTTTGGAACAGAAATGTGCAGTTGCTTGCAAATGCTTCACTGCCAGGCAGCTCAAGATGGTGAAGGTTTGCGGTTCTGAAGTTCAGTGCAGACTTTTCTTGTAAACTATTAACTGCTGAGTGGTTTGTGTTTTGTGCACTAGTAGTCCCTGCAATCTAGTTTGCAACTTTGAAGAAAGGAGACATTTGTCATGCAGGCTAGGAGGCCAGATTTCATGTAACACAGAGGTGTGGGTCTGTTACCTCTAGAACTGTGACTTAATACTCTATTAACACCTGAGTATATTGAGGTTTGTTTTTCCACTCAGTGGAAATACTATTAGACCATAAATGTACAAGGTGTAATTATATCTATCTTGTGTCTTCATTCTTGTTTGAACATGACTTGCTAGGAAAAAAACTCGAGAGACCCAAAATACTTGTATTAAATGGCCTAGTCAAAGAGTTTTCCCGGTTTCCTAAGGCTTAGACCAGGAAGTGGCTGCCATTTGCAGGCTAGCAATACAGTAAAAGCACATCATTGTACACAACATTTTATTTGGACAGCTGCATAAAAATGGCAACACACTGTGAAATCCATTAACAGCAAAACATGTTAAATTCAGCAAAATGCATCTCATGTGGAACACTGAATAAGAAATTATAGTCTGAGTTTTACTAGCTGGTTATCAGAGTCTGTCTTGAATGAAGAAAATTGAATTTTTTCCATGCGTCTGCCTATAATGACAGTGAACACTGTACAGTGGATTTTGAAACTAGTGCACACCTGTAAATTCTTGCCTCACAGACTTTTCAGCAAGTTTTTCCCAAAACTGATCTTAATATCCACGAGTAGCCTAAGAGGGCAGTTTCCACTCATACAAGTAGCTCTTACTGGCATGTTGGGTCCCACTTCTGCTCACTAGCATTCCTCAATTCTAAAACATTTGTATGGGTAGGTTTTAGGGGATGTAGGAGTAAGAGCTCAAACTAGGAGTAGGTGGATCCTTCCCCCTTTGCCTCCCTGCTGGTGCCAGCAAGGACTGCAGTCTTGACAATCAAGCGTAGGTCCTTTGGCTTTTGTGGAATTTCCATGGGTAGATTTTGCTGTGCATGAAGTAAGACTTTTCAGAGTTAATCAAATAGCATTTAAAAATTCAAAAAACCTCTTGCGAACTATTTTGCATTTCTATTGTTCATAGTGTTTAACTATGAAATGTTGCTCATCAAGATAGGATGCCATTTAGTATTCTGGTAGAGAAAGAAAAAATTAGTTTACTCTTGCCTGGTAGAAGATGAAACAGCCATGTTAACTTTAGCTCTAATCATGAGATTAAAAGTCTAATGGGGAATAATATCATTTTCAGTCTTCAAAGCCAGCATCAATGACCTTTGGAGAGTTTTAACTTCAACAACCTAATGGTTTCTCTTCTAGAAGATGCAAAACCCAGTCTTTTTCTTGTAAAGGAAAGGAAAAGTTGATGGATGAAGGTGAGTGCAATTAACCGTATGCTGCAGCAGGTTAAACGACTTTTCATTATATTCAGTACAACTTGTGAGAGGTTGTTTCCAGGCTTTATTGTCCAAGTCACTAGCTGCTCTGAAGGGGGGAAATAAATCCAAGGAGGAGCCACGGGGCTAGGGGACAGCGTGGGGGTAGCCCCACTCCTCCACCCAGCTGGTCCGTGGTGGCGGTGGCTATTGGCAGCAGGGCTGAGTGCGCACGCTGCTCGCCCTGAACAGGTTTGCTGTCTTTTGGGGCTTGCGTCCCGTGTAAGAGTGCTGGAATTTCTTGTTTCAGTTCCTGTTTGCTGCGTTTGCGAGCTCAGGCTGTTGCTCTTTTGCCAAGCTGGCGGCACGCGGGGGTGACTTCCTGCACAGGGGATGTAAAAGCGATTCTCTGATTCTTCCTCTGCAGCCATCGGGAGATAAAAGCCAGGACATCGAGGACTGCAAAGAGGGAGCCAAATTATATTTATAATATTAAAGTGAGTGCATTTGTGGTTTTGCCATTCTCCAGGGTTTTTCATAAGTAGAAAAACATGAATTAGCATTTTCCATTTCCATATATTGACTGGAAAAATAGCCTGCTCTCAATTAAGACCTATAGCTTTTGGGATGTATGCAACAATTTTATAAAATATTTACAGCAAAATTTGCATTTTACATGGTATTATAGTTTTTCTTGTGTTTAGTAGAAAGGACTTAGGCCTAAGAGAGGAATTCCATCCAGCGTACCGAAAGGGAAATAAATCTAAAATTAGATTGTTAGTATTCACAACAAGGAATGTCCAGCGCTGACTGTTACCTTCATAATTATCGAAGGTCACTTTCCCCACCAGCTATTTGTTACAGCTGCTCTAAGGACTGTGCTCCCTATGCGGAGCTATGACTATCCCTTTAAAACTGTCTTTGGAAGCGATTGGAGCTTTGTGCTAGACAGATAAGTAGAACATTTTTTACCAAATGTAAATGCGCGCTGTAAAGAACATCGCTATTTCCTGGATAATTTGCAGTTGTATATTTTATGTTAATTTCACCGAAAATATTGCACCCCTGCCAGGTTTAGTAGAGGCTCACTGTGATATGAATAATTTCTAACGAATCATTTTTTTTTCTTCATTTAAGATTTGGCACCTTTTTAAGATTTTAATAATAGCAACAAGGAGGAAGATTTAGAACAAGTGAAACATTAGAGCCAAAGAAATTCACATTGAGAGCAAATGTAAAATAGCAAGAATAATTACATGGAAAACAGTTTCCACAGATGTTTTTCCTTGTAATGTAATAACTATTTACTAAACTGTTTATTTTAGGCCCTTGGTTTACAATAAAATATTTATACATGCTCTGCTGTAATAAAAAAATATTGACAAAATACTATAGAGATTTTTAAAAGACAATTAGTATTTCCCTGTCTGGAATGTGAACACAAGAGAAGCAGTGCCAGCCCTTGCCACGCTCGCTGAGAGGAGATGGGGGTTATCAGCAGTAGCCCTTTTGGGTTTGTCAGTGTTTGACTTGGCTAACCAGGAGGCTCCGGACTTGTGGCAAATCAGATTGTAACTTACTGAAGAACATGAAAGTTAACATTCGAAAGACTGTGGAAACATGCTTTTCCACTTCATTTCAGTAAGAAAAACTTTATTCCGTTCCTGACATATACAATAAAGTTATGTCCTGTCTAAGCAAAATGTGCTGCTTTAGGAGGGGGTTTAAAGTTCAAGATGCCAGAATCCTGAATCTTGTGCTTAAGAACTGGTGTGGTACAGTGACTTCTCTCAAGTATTGCCTGTGGCACGTTTAAAGCTATTGCTTTGTCCTGACTAAGCCATATCTGTCATACACCTAATTCATAAAGTTACTCACATGCCCATAGAGTGTGTACGCTGTGTTACACAGGGGCTACCTGCACCTATGCAGATACAGCAGCATCTCAGGGTACTGACATAAATTCAGCAATATTGAAATGGCTACATATTCTCTTTCCATGCATAATCTTAAAATGTCTGTTGTTCTGTTCATGAATATATAGAAGAAACTTTACTTTCAGGTGTCTATGGCCTTACCTTTCAAAACCTTGAACACAGGGTAGTATCCCATAAGGAACTTCACTTCCTCTGCCTGCCAGTTTCATAATGAAGGATTGTACTTTTCTTTCTTCAGAAGTAGTTGTACATCTTTTACTTAACACCAGACTCCTGGCACACTTTAGAAAGAGGCCTCCAGGACAAAAGAGAAGATACTTGTAATTTCAGGGAGAAAGGCCCTGCTGTCTGTCTGTGTTTGAGCACCACCACCATGTTAGAGGAACCTGAAGTCTAAAGTGTGAGTAAAGACTGCATGGCTGGGTCTGAACACCCAACGTTTGGGAAGCAGGAAGGTTTCAATATCTAGATCTGAATCCATATTTCACAGTTCAGGCTCTACTTTCAAGTAGACGATTCCCTTGAGTTTCCGTGCTAGCAAGTTGTGAGCTTTATCATTGCAGAGGAAACAGAGTAGCTGCGTTGTGAAATGATTTGAAAAATGAATTTCAAATATACCTAGGAACCTATTTTCTTTGTGAAACTAATAACACTCACCTGTTTGAAAATCAGCGGTGTGATTGACTATGCAGATTTTTGTCGTGCTGGGTTATAACATGCACAAAAAAAGAACAGAGCAGAGCAGAAAGCGGCAAGCATGAGAACTAAAACTGAACAAAAGAGGGAGCTAAGAAATCTAAAATGTTCAGTTTTAAGGCAGAATAATCATGGTTACCAGATGCCTTTTGTTGTAAACAGGCTTTTTTTCCATGGTTGACTCTTACATAGAGGCCAACGCACACAAGAAGCTCGTGAGCCTCGTGCCATGCCATGCGAAACCACCACGTCCCTTTCCCATGGTTTGCCCTTGTGGAACTTAGCCTCACTGGCTTTTTGATAATTAAAAATTGGCTTTCCCTATGGAAGTCTGGATAATTTAATATCAAACTTACAATAAGAAAAATAGATGGTGTAGTATGTCAATATTTTCTGTAAATTAAACCAAAGTTGGGTTCTTAGCTTTTAGCCTTTTGCTACCTTTCCGCCTATGAAATGTTGACACATCGCAGAGGGCTGCCAGGTTATGCAATTATTTCAGTGCAGCTCCTTTTGAGTCATCAGTAGGGTCCAAAGCTAGCATTAAGGAAAACAAAGGAATTTGTGCTTGGAAGTCAGCATTGCCCTGCACACACAATTTTTTTTCCATTTTTTTTTTTCAAGGACTATGTTATTGTGTAAGTTAATGATTTTGTTTTTAAGTTATATTCTCAGGGGCATGGGCATCCAGAATAATCAAGGATGTCCTTTTAATACTGATCCTGTGCAATGTTAGGTCTCTGATGGAAAAATTGGACCGATTACAGGGTTAGGGCCTTGGATTAACCCCTGCTTGGGAGAAGTGTTGATTTCCTGATGCTGAATGTATTTGTAAATTGATACATGTTACCTATGTGTAAATTAGTTCAAGTGAAAGTAAATTAGCTTGTTCCCTTCCCTCCTGCCTTTGAAAAGGCCACTGAATGTTTATCATAGTAGAAGCCATTATATTTGTTAGTAATTTTGAAAATGAAGTGCACCTGCCACTGTTCCGCCCTTCACTGGCTGAGCCCAGCTCACCTGCTTGGCCCTCCCTGCTTCCCGTGGCTGCTGGCTGGGCAATGGACACAGGTCTCGCCCCCGCCCCCGGAAAGCTCAGGGCGCAGTTCTCTGCCTCTAGCCCAAATCGGATGTCTCTTGGACTGAAGTGGGAGTCCTGCATGTATGTAAATCAGAAATGTGGGGTGCTGTATCCACTGTGTGGGTCTGAGGGGAGGGCATGTTTTGGCATTGGGAATTGCTTTGGGGTTTTTGGGGGGGGCTGTGGAGAGGAGTTTAGCAATTTTGCACTTAAATTGGGCAATGTTATCAGTACTTCTGCATGGAAAAGTAGCATATTAAGAGAGGTAGATAAAGGAGAAGAGCAAGAAGGCACATGTGAAGGAGGACTGTGGAAGGAGTTCTTTTTCCTCTTTTGAAAATCCACGTGGTACGAGTTATAATGTAAGCCTTTTCAAACGTTCTCTAAAAACATTCACCTAGAATCCTTGGTATACCACTGCATGTAATGAAGCAACTGGCAGAGTGTATTATTTTAATAAAGTGTTGGCTGTTAGTGTCTCTCATACTGGATCAGGAAAGGAGTTCAGAGGAACAGATACTGCTGAAGAATCTGTCTCCAATTTTCCCTTGGAACTGCACTTCAGGGTTTTTAAAGGTTTATGTATTTAACAGTGCAAATCTTCATTTTAGCTTTTCATTTGCTGCTCAGGATTTTTATTAATTTTGCAGTGTTCATTTAAGTTGATCCAGCCCTTTGTATCATTTCCAGCTTGAAATATTAGTTCAGAGATAAGCTTTGTTATTAAATGCTTAATCTTGAACACTTGTCTTATTTGGTAAGAATTATCTCTGAGAAGTAGGCAAAGAGAAGTTGACTGCTGTGGTTTTAAAGCAGCTGTAACTGGAGTAGCCCAAGTACTAGTTTACAAAGGTTGGCATCCCTTCAGTTTGCCATCGCAGCAGCTGGACTTCATTAAGTGCTGGTGTTAATTACTGGGAGGGTGTTGGTTCAGTATGCATGCAGCAACACTTGGGGTGACACACAAAACAGGAAAAGGGTCACCTTGAAATAGAAGCTTTAAAAAAAAAAAAAACCAAACAAAAAAAACCCCAACAAAACAGGGCTGCCACTAATTTTGTAACTGCATTTAGTTCACTTATGCTGCAAACAGTGAAATAAGCACTACCGTGTGGTCATAAGGAATGTCTTAATTGCTTCTGCCATTGATGAGGCTAGGAAGGAATGTAGGCACAGTGCTGGGCTAACTTGCCCCGTAATAAAGGAAGATGTTAATGTCATATTTTCTATGTGTGTGGCATGAAAGAGAGAGGGAAAATTCTTTTTGTATTCTCCAGAGTTTTCGAGTCATATACATTATGGTTTGAGGAGGAATTATTAATAATTTCTTATACTGTAAATAGTATTCTGTGGAGAAAACCTGTTAAGGGCTTGTATCTGAGGAATGTTTAGGGGATGAATGTCATGGAGAATAACATAAAACATGTGGCAGCATAAAACAAGTATTGCTTGGAAATGTTGTGTCCTAAAGCTGATGACATTCAGACAAAGCGGGCCAAGTCCAGCCCTGGTGTAAGCAGCTAATGGTGCACCCAGCCCAGTATCCCACCACCGGCTTAAGCAAAAGCTAATTTTTATCCCTGCCTTTTGCCTGGCAATTGCCTGGATGCAGGAGCCGGGCACCCAGGCTGGAAGGGGTGTGTGTGAGGACGTTGGAGGAGAATTAGGTTATTACATTTCCTCCTTAATTCTTCATCAGGGCTGCCGCCTGTATTTTCTACAAAAAAATCAATGCATTCTGATTCTGTAATTTCCCATGGTGCCTCGCCGGGTGCGCGGTGTGCCGTGGGAGGTGACATATCCGGTCATGGCAGCTTGAACTCTTTTTTCCAGTGAAAGAATTCATTGGAATTTCACAACCTTTGCATGCTTTTGTGAAAACACTCATTTGTGTTTGCGCCAACCTGCTAATGGCGGATGCCGGGGCTTGTGAATCCCACCTACATTCGGTGCTCGTTATGGCATGGAATGTGCCGTTAATAATGCATCTGTGAAACTCAGCTGCGAGGGAGCCAAGTAATTATCCCACCGTAGCGTTCCCTGCTTCAGTGTCATCACAACTGGGGCTTCATTAAAAGTCCTAACAGTAGAGATGTTGTGTGGTGCAGCCTGTATATATATTTTTTCATTTAAATTATCAGCAATGCCATGGCTCAGAGGTAATTTGACTTTTTGAAACCGTGGAGCCCCTGTGAATTTCCTTCCTCCTCTCCCTCTCGCTGCCGCACCAGCTGATCAGCCCCAGAAGAACAAAAGGTTTATCTGAAGCTATGAAGCATATATTCACCAGCTTCTGGCGTCTAGATAAAAAAAAAAAAAAAAAAAATCAAAGTACTCCATTGAACATGTTAATACTGAGCAAAATGCACACAGCCAGATACTAAACCTTTACAGGGATTTAGGCATTTGAAAAGTGATACTCTGATCAGGTCTTGAGTTAGTTTCCTTAGCATAAAGTAAAGTAGAATCATAAAATATAGGTTTTTAAATAAATGGAAACCTTAACGTTTCCCCCCCTTTTGTTTTATTTCTTTGTCTGGTTTCTGTCAGTCAGTCAGTCAGTAACAAAATCTTGGGCAAAGGTATGCTATAATGGAAGTATTTTCCCTTTTTAATATCATATCCTTCCAACAGAAAACATAGTATGAACCTCTGGCATAAAAATAAACAGGCATGAAGAACAAAAGCATTTGTGGCTTCTTACAAGTCTCTGAGGGAGTTTAAGATGCTCCTAAAAAAATTATTAATCCAGTACCTTATTCTTCCTTGTTGTTGTTTTGTTGGTTCGTTGTTTTTTTTATGGCCACTGGCTTCCCATTTTACCATTCCGCTCTTGGGGAGGCTGGGGTCTAATGGGAGCCCTGCTAGCAGGACACTTTGCAGTGGTCAGAGTGATTGCAGGCTTTGTCGGGGCTTCTCCCCACCAGCCTGATGTTGCTGGGAGAGCTGTGGTCCTCCAGCTTGTGGGCAGCACTGGACCCCACGCGGGAGCGTTGCAGGGAAGGGGTGGGGGCTCCCATTGGGCTCAGTGGCTCGCATATGGCAGGGGAGATGGGCCCAGGGGCTGTGCCCGTGTAGCCATCCTCTTGGATGTTGTCTGGTTCTGTAAGTCGCGCTGAAGGTATTGCTCAGTGGTGGGGACTTTTCACCAAAGTCTGCAGTGCAACTCCTCGCCTGGCTGGTGGTTATCCTCCTCATAAGCCCAGGCTATGCTGCATTGCTTCTTGATACAGGAGGTCTTTAATGGCGGGGGAGCTGCGCGCTCCCCCTGGAGAGTCTAAGCTCTTGCAGAGCTCCCGCTGTTTGCGCTAAGTTTTCTGTAGGGGTCGGAAGAGCAACTGTGTCAAAAGAAATGGGGAAAGAGGAGGAAACACGGGAGAACGTTCAGCCGCACCTGCCTGCTGCTGCCAAACCGTATGCGAGGATGGCAGGTCACACTCTCCCAGCTGTTTGAATTCATACAGGGCTGAAGAAGCAAAGCAGGGACCGCAGCACTAGC